>NC_082381.1:11358305-11505805 GCF_027477595.1 Haemorhous mexicanus
GCCTTCATTAAAAAAAAAAAAAAAAGTGGAAAATACATTCACTCAGGCTGCAGAGGAAAAGAAAACCAGCATTTGGTGCAATGGTGATTGAATTCCATTATTAGGGAGCTACAGCACATGTCAAATGAGGACAGGCTAAGGAAATTGAAATCATTTGGCACGCAGAAAGTTAAGAGGGCATCCTCTACCACCCCGGGGGCATTCAGGAAAGCCTGGAGCAGATTCTGCTGAGAGGTGCAGGGACAAAACCAAGCAGCCATGAGCTGCATTCTCCCCCACAACACCAACTAAACACTGCAACAGGTGACATGGGGAGGCGAGGGCCTTCCTTTCCTTGAGCGTTTCCCAAAGGGGACAAAGATGGGGAACACCCGAGCTCCAGAAAGTTCATCCAAGCCAAATTCTCCTAAGATTTGGAGGGAAAAAATGTTATAAGAAACTGTGTAAGTCATCAGGCATGTTATAAACCAGCTGTAGACCAACTGCACAAATAAGAAGAAGAGCAAAGGGACTGGCTGCATAGCCACTGCTGCTGCAGACCCTTCTGTGCCAGAGGAAAGAGGAGAGCACACAACATTTAATGCACTGCTACCACAGCCCCCTGAGGGGCTCTGGGATGGGCCTGAAGCCTGCTCTGTGCTCACACACAGGTGATCTGCTCACTCCTCACCTGAGGAACCCAAGGAATGTGCTCTGAGCAGGGGATGCTCTGTGGAAAACTAAAGGATTTCCCACGCAGGAATTCCCTCAGCACGTGCTCTTGTAGAGCACTTCACCCGCCTACAAGGTAAGAGATATGTTCTTATTCCCTTATCAGTGGGCAAGGAACTGGAGGACGTACCATTCAAGTCAAATATCCAACCAGACCGTGGCACAAAGTCTTTTCTTTTGTTGTTTTTGGCATGTGTAACTCACTGCTCACATTTCATTCTCCTCACAGGCCGCTGACAGAACCACTTGAACCAACTCCAACTGAAAGGATATGATAGATTATGTAACTACTTCATCCTTCCTTTTTTTCTCCTTGATTTGGAGGCTCAGCATTTGGGACACTAGCACATTCAAGTACCCTCTCCTCTACAGAAATAAAAATTTTAAAGCCACCAACAGGATCTTCCAGACGTCAGCATCTGCAATTACAGACGTCATCAGAGACCATAAAAAACCCCAAGTATTAAACAGCTCCATCCTAAAGATCAAACCCACTGCTCTGAAGACATTTCAAAAACCAATCCAAATTTGCCTCTGTACATGGCCTGGACCTTGCAAAGCCTTTTCACACTTTTCCAAGAATGATCCAGCTGCGTGATGCTCCAGTGCATTGTCCCTAAAGACCCCACAGCCAAAGGAGGCTGGAAAATTGTATTACCCCTGATTTTGTTCCAGAAATGTCTCCACCTGAGCTCTCCACCTATGATTAAAATAAAAAGACTCCCAATTCCAAGCTCACAAAGACACCCTCAAATATAAACACAATAGGCAAAGTTCTGCTCTAGCCCCACTCCTTTCTTCTTTGCAATTACTGGAGTCATTCTCCTTCAATGCTGTCAAACCATGGCAGCACTTGGAACAAAACTTTTAAGATGTGAGTAGGGAGGTGAATATAACAATAAATCCAAGTCTGAAGTGAGAAAGAAACTCCATGGGAAGTAATTTGAATGAAAGCAAGAGAAGACATAAACGAGCAGGGGCCTTTATTGTTACACATGTTAACTTGGCAATTAATACTGGTTTCATTCTGCACTCAAAATCAGAGCAGGCTTCAGGGTTTTGGGAATGTGCATTAATGGCATGCTATTTTTAATAATTTACCTCAAACACAAATGTGGTTCTCTTATATCTAACTAAAAAAAATAAAACCAAAAACCTGCCAATGGCAGCCAAATGCTGAAATAAGGCTTCAAACCCTGAGGGCTGTGTGCCCATGGCCAGGAAGGCCAAGCTCTGGTTTCTGAAACGAGGAAGAAGCTGCTGAGTTTGGTCATGACCTGCCCTGCACAATGAGAAGTGTGGTTTTGACACTAAGTGAAGGTGGTTCCATCCCCAGAGAGTCCCTCTTTTGAGAGCTCTGCCAAGCTCCTCACAGCTGGGAAACTGAAATGTGGGGTGGGTCCAGGAGCCCTCCTGGCTCCTGGGGACAGCGCTGTCCAAGCTGGAGAGCCAGCTCTGTACAGCCACAGGACAAATCACTCTGCCCAGGCAGGAAGATCTGCTCAGCCTCAGCCCAAAAAACACCATGGAAATCTCTCTGCTAAAGCAGAATTTGGCACAGGCAACCTCTCATCTCCCTCAGATAAAGAGCTTTGAGTGTTTTGTAATGGTTTAATGGAGGCTGCTGGACAGAGAACGGGATACATCTGGCTGGTCAGTTACACTTGTAATTAATGTCTCCTTTGATAAGCTGATTTAAGAGTCCATCCTATGTGATTAATTGAACTTGTTAATTTTTCAACAAATCATTTCAGGCTTTCCTGTGAGATGTACAAAGATGCTTAAACACAGTCTCATCTCTAACAGAACAAATACAAGTAGAGTGTTAACAATTATACTCCCTATACAAAATATTTTCATCTTATTCCACATTCCTGTAATCCAAGAGTGGGATGTTTCCACCAGAAATTGTTATTTACCTTGATTTCCTGTTCTGTGAAAAGCTAATACAAGAGAAAAAGCAAGGCAGTTCTTCCCATGGGTTATTTTAGCATGTAACTTAACACATGCTGTGCACTATGTATTCTTTCTTTCCAAGGATTTACCATTAAGGAGCCAACTGCAAAAAGCCACTTAAATTACTTTACAAATGGAACAAAAAAAAAAAAAAAACATTTCGAGGAAGAATGTGAAGGCAGCTTGGGCCAAGTGGTATGCTTTTAAGGGAAAAAAAAAACCCAAGAAAGAATTCTAAATTGAAATTCAATTTATCTCATGTTTACACTTCGGGGGCTGGCAATGGTACAGCTCAAAAAACAGTTTTAAGTATCACAAGGCTGCACATCATCTCTGGAGAAGTGAGCTGAAAACAGAGGTAGCAGACTTTTGTCTTTGCTCTGCCTGGGGCTTTTCAAATAAGTCAAAAATTGAAGAAAAAAATAGCATCTTAATTCTACAGACAATGGATACTTACTCCAACTCACTAGCTTTTGTAACTCAAGACCTAAGGAAACTGAGTAATAAATCCTCTGTTATCACTAACCAATTAAATGGTTACAATATTAGAGGGAGTAGAGGGATAAAACTACTAAGTGAAACTGAGTTTTTTTGTCAGATAAAGGATTTCTGTTCACAAGACACACAGCCTTCTTTTCGTTCAGTACCTGTCTTCTAAACTACAAGTTGTACTAAACTGGAAGTTGTGAGCAGTTGTTTTAGAATACAAGACGTTGTTGGCATAATCTGTCTATAGAGAATATTCCCAACAGAATCCCAAGAATTCCCCCAGCCAAACATGAAGGGCACTGGTCTAGATTCTGCTGATGGTCAGTGATGAGCCAGAAGTATCTGAAAACACATCCCTATTAATACACATTAATTCCTTCCTGTTTCTGAAGGGTTTCCTGTGCCTGGGCTGCAGCAGAGGGACTTCAGACCCTGCTCAGTCCTCTCTCCACAGACAGCTCCAAATGCACCACTCTCAACGTGGCCACACTCAAGACAAGTTCTCTTTCTTTAAGAAACAAACAGAAAAAAGGATTTTGTTAAAAGAAAGAGGTTTCTTGGTGTTTGTGGGTCTCCATTTCCTGCTGCAGCTCTCTATGATGCCACAAAAACTTTTGCCATGATCAGATAAAAAGGGAACACAACTCCTTAACCCACCAGCAGCACCCCAAAGCTGCTGCTGAAACTCCATTCTGGGGCTCCTTTCCTCAGTACATCAGAAACCAAATGTCTTACTCTGCAATTAGTAACATCTGATAGTGTGCTAATTATATACCCCAGGATGATTAATTGATAGAGTGCATGGCTCCCCCTCTCATGGCTCAAAAATTACATTATGGCTTTGAGTACTGAACAGCAGATTCCAAAACAAGCATTCCAAAATACAACTTACTTAGAGTTAATCACAAGTGCACTTGATATTTATGCAAGCATTTCCTTGGTTAGGCAGCCCAAGGGCACTGGCATTCAGATTCTGGTGCCAGGTCAGCTCTGTGCTCTGACTCTGGCTGGGTCCAAAATTTGGGCCACACGTAACTCCTCACAGCCAGACTGCTGTTTCCACCTAGATTGACTCAAAGCACCAACCCCAGTGGTACCTTTCAGACACAAACCAAGCTGGGTTTCTCTCAAAGCCATCAGGAATAACAAGTGCACTGTATTGGCAATATGCATTGGATGCTTTATGGTGAGGCTTGACTTCTCCACTTCAAGATGCAAATTCATGTGTTATCCTTTCAGACAATTAAAACAGCTTCAGAAATCAATTAATAATCTAAGTAAGGATTTCTGACAGCTACACAACTGTTTCCCTTAAATTAAAGGCTTTTTCCCCCTCTTCCTAGCTCCCTTTCTCTTAAATGAATATATTTTAGTTTTGGGTTTGTGGAGTTTTTTTTGTTTTGTTTTGTTTTTTTTTCTCTTGGTTTTAGTTTAGAGGTCTTTTGTGTGAGGCTCTTTTGCTGTTGTAGTTTGGTTTTTGTTTTTTGGGTATTTTTGGTTTCTTTGTCTAGCAACTAAAAAAACCCAGCACTGTCCTGGGAATGGGTTTGATGGATGGACTGTTCAGGAATCAGGAATCAGCTGGTTGTGCACATCCAGAGGCAGTGGTCAAAGGCTGAATCCCAGTGCACATCACTGGACATCAGTGACCTGCCCCCGGGGCAGGGCTGGATCCAGCACAGGCTGGGGCTGGGCAGAGGGAGCAGCCCTGGAGGAGCCCTGGGGGTGCTGTGGGGCAGGGCTGGGACCCCAAACCCTGTGCTGGGCTGGGCCCAGAGCCCAGAGCCCAAACCCTGTGTTGGGCCAAGCCCAGAGCCGCGTGCTGGGCTGAGCCCAGAGCCCAAACCCTGTGCTGGGCCCAGAGCCCCTTGTTGGGCTGGGACCCCAAACCCCATGTTGGGCTGGGCCCAGAGCCCCGTGCTGGGCTGGGCTGGGACCTCAAACCCCGCGCTGGGCTGGGCCCAGAGCCCAAACCCTGTGCTGGGCCCAGAGCCCTGTGCCGGGCCCAGAGCCCCGTGCTGGGCCCAGAGCCCCGTGCCGGGCCGAGCCCAGAGCCCAAACCCTGTGCTGGGCCCAGAGCCCTTTGTTGGGCTGGGACCCCAAACCCCGCGCTGGGCTGGGCCCAGAGCCCCGTGCTGGGCTGGGCTGGGACCCCAAACCCTGTGCTGGGCTGGGCCCAGAGCTCCGTGCTGGGCCCAGAGCCCCATGCCAGGCCCAGAGCCCCGTGCCGGGCCCAGAGCCCTTTGTTGGGCTGGGCTGGGACCCCAAACCCCGTGTTGGGCTGGGCCCAGAGCCCCGTGCTGGGCTGGGCTGGGACCTCAAACCCCGCGCTGGGCTGGGCCCAGAGCCCAAACCCTGTGCCGGGCCCAGAGCCCCGTGCTGGGCCCAGAGCCCCGTGCCGGGCCTAGAGCCCAGAGCCCAAACCCTGTGCTGGGCCCAGAGCCCCTTGTTGGGCTGGGACCCCAAACCCCATGTTGGGCTGGGCCCAGAGCCCCGTGCCGGGCCCAGAGCCCCGTGCTGGGCCCAGAACCCCGTGCCGGGCCCAGAGCCCCGTGCCGGGCCGGGCCCAGCGTGGGCAGCAGGGCAGGGGGGATTCTGCCCCTCTGCCCCTCAGCCAGAGCCCACCTGCAGAGCTGCCCCAGCCCTGGGCCAGCCCAGGAAGGAGCTGGAGCTGCTGCAGCCAGGCCAGAGGAGGCTCCAGCATGGGCAGAGGGATGGATGGAGCAGCTCTGCTGGCAGCAAAGGCTGGCACAGCTGCCACTGCTCACCCGGGCAGGAGAAGCTTTGGCTGAGCTCAGGGTGGCCTTTCAATGCTTACAGGGGGCCCATAAGGAAGATGGGGACAGAATTTTCAGTAGGTCTGTTGAGACATGGCAAGGGGTGATGCTTTTGAACTGAAACTTCCTGGATATGAGGAAGGAGTATTTTACCATGAGGGTGGTGAGGCCCTGGCACAGGCTGCCCAGGGGGAGGTGGGTGCCCCATCCCTGGGGACATTCAAGGCCAGGCTGGACAGGGCTCTGACCCACCTGCAGCAGGGGGCTGGCCTGGATGACCTACAAAAGCCCCTTCCAACCCATGGCTTCTATGATCATATGAACACCACTTGCTCTTCACAGCGCTCTCCTCAGGCCCTGACAAGACCTGATCATTAAAAAGGAATATGCACAGCCACAAAGCAATGGGAGGCCTGCAGTGAGAGGGCAGGGGGCTGTCCAGGACAGTTATCCTTCCTTTCCATAGCCCTGCAGAGCCCAGGGCATGTGAGAGATGAGGCAGGTTGGAGGGGTGTCACTTGCACCCTCCCCAAGGTCCAGCCTCAGCTCTGCAGAGGGGGCTGCAGGAGCAGGACAGTGCCAGGCTGCCAGGAATGCCTGGAATCTGGCTGGGAATGGGGACAGGGACACCCAGGACACATAAACAGAAGGACAGAGGCAGGAGGAGGTGGCCAAGACTCCAGAAAGCAGGAGCAAAGCTGTAAAACACCAGGCAGGAGGGATGGAGGGGCAAACAGTTACTTCCACCTGACAGAAGCCAACCAGACAGCCACAACAAAAAACAGGAATACACTCAAACATATTTGCTAGGAAATGTTCTTAAGTACATCTGTCCCCCTCTGTACAAAGTCTTTCGCATAAGCTGAAAGCAAAATATTCTTGCTTTAAAAATTACTGTGCTGCTAAGCAATACAGAGTTAATTACAATAGCAGTGATTCCAAATTCTCTACTGAGAACCCAGAAAATATTCAGGTGAATTTTGAACATCTAACAGTCATTTGTACTATCCCAAACTCCCAGAGGAAGAGTCCATGCCTAAAGCCCACTCCTCAGGAGTCTAATTTTCCAAAAGCCTCTTACCTCTGCCATGGAGAGGAAAGAACACCTGTTAAAAGAGACAAACCTTCTCAGTCAAGCACAGAATTAAACTGCTAAAGACAGCCCAAAAGATAAATCTTGTTCCTTTCTGCAGTTCAGCAGATTGATGGCACTTAAAAAGCCACTTGAGTTTCACTCTTCAAAATTAAGAAAACAATTCCATTCTGGGTTTATTAAAAACAAATAAATTCACGGCCTTTCTCTGTTCCCCAGCTCAGGAGGGGCTGGGAACCAAGGCTACAAGAGCTTTACTCTCCTCAGTGCTACCTGCATGTCAAACCTGCAGACAGCCTCAGCTTTCCTCTCTCCCACATTGTCTCACTGGCATCACTGCCTGGACTAAAACTGCTGAATTTCTAACTCCTGGCAATTTCTAACTCCTAAAAATGTGGAAATGGGAGAAGAAGTAACGGTTGAGAAGTTTACACATCCAAGGTATCCTCAATGCCACTGTTTCACAGGGAAAGAGTTATGTCCCAAGTGAGCTTCAAAGATGAATAAATTATGAAAAAGCAGCCCTTGTTAAAACAAAACATATTCCTTGTTAAAACAAAACACTAGGATTTCAGCAAATCTGCCAACATTCATACACTGCTAAAAAAGATTTAAACTTGCATGCCAGTTTTAAGAGCTTAAGACTCATTCTCCATTTGAATATGTGAAAAATCACAGCATATGAATATATACTGAAAGGAAAAACAAGAAACAACCAGAGAGGACACAAAAAAAAAAAAAAAAAAAAAAAAAAACAAAACAAAAAAAAAACTCCTACAGTTTCTGATCTGTCCTGTAATAATAAATCAAACAGTTGCCAAAACAAGCTAACAAAGGCTTTAAAGTTTTATTTTGCCTGTTTTCTGTTTATAAGGCAAGGGTTTTTTTCCCTGTGTAAGAGTTAACTTCTTGATACCAAGACACTGGACAAGCTCAAGATCAAGGCTCAAGACTTAATTGTTCTTCATTTAATAATTTCTACCTCAAATGGAGGAGAGGAAAAAAAAGTGCACACCCATGAATATTACTAATCAGTGCAATAATGCCACAAATGCAGCTGCTGAACGCAGCATGTTTTCCATGCTTTGCAGCCATGGGAGAAATAAGGCACCTCTGAGCCAGGTGTGAGCCTGGGGAAGCTCATCAGAGCTTTGGCCTGGGGGGAGTTTACAAAAACACAAGGGCTGGGCAAGGCAGGGCCTGCAAAGACCAGCTGTTGCTGTAAAAAGCAGTGCTAACATTTTTAATCTAATTTATCGTCCAGGGTAAGATCAGCATTCTGCATTTGGGCACAGGGCTTTGCAACTGCCTCTTGGTGTCCCAGCAGCACCAGCTCCACGTGCATGGGGGGACAGTAATTCCACCTGGAGGACAGCCCAAACTGTGAGGGGCAGTCAGGCAGGTGTGGTGAGTAAACACACTTCACTCTTCAGCAATGTGTCAAACAAGATGCAAGCCCCACGCTTCCCTCACCTGCATGCCACAGGAAATAATGCATGCCACTACTGAGAACAGCAGCATGTCCTGACTGAGACAGGACCAAACTGCCAAAAAACACCGTGCAGCAACTCTTGCAGGCCATGCAAGAGGCGGGAACACTGCGGTGGATTTGATTCCCCTCTCCATTCAAAAGGGAAGAGCTCTGACAGGAGCACCTCAAGCAGCTGGCTGCACAGACCACGGGCTGGACTCTCAGCAGTGCAGAACACCTCTCTGGTCAGTAAATGTTCACTGATGCTTTTGGGGTTTGTATTTACAGAAAACAGCTCACGTGCTGCTTTTGCACTTCAGTTGCTTTTTTTCTTCCCTGCTGCAAATTTAACTGCTTGCAGCTTCCATTGACACAAAACATTCTCAAGATGGTTGTCACAGCTTGCCTTTCATTTAAAAATCCATGGGAACATTACAAGCTATACAAACCATGAAACCACTGCTTTTTATGCTCACCAGCCCTTTAGACCCTCTCCACTCCTCTGTTCCACCACTTAATGTGCAATGCTGTTTACTCTCACTGTAACCCTTTGGGGTCTTGTTTTTGCCACTACAACCCTTCCTGTCCTTGCTCACCTACAAACCTCAGGAGCTGAGCTATGTAAATAACTGCACATGACCTTCACAAAAAAAAAAAAACAAAAAAAAACTCAACATTAACTACATAAATGCATCCTCTGATCTGAGCAACCAGCAGTCACATATAAAGACCACAAAATTAAAAGCATTTTGTACACAGTTACAAGTCAGGGTTCATTCCAGCTGAGTTTCTACTTGACTGATGACATAAATCCATAACTCTGTCCATGAGAGCAATTAGCACTGAACAGCACCATTGACCAAATGTAATAAATCCACTACAGCTCACTCCAAGAGACCATGACAGAAACTGGAGAGGAACAAACCTGCAGAGACCTCACCCAATGCAGTTAAAAGCAATGGCCACTGCTAAACCAGAGGGCTATTAGCACTGCACTTAGCAGAAAGAGCTTGAAATTATATTTGCAGAGGTCCTGAAACACAAATTAAAAAGGCTTGTGTTGAACATAATGATGGAGGTTCAGCTACTCGAGGGATTCCACCATGCCTGGAGAGGGAGCATGAGGTTTAGTTCTCAATGGGTCTGAAAGAGAGGGGAATTCCAGGGAACCAGCTCCAAGCCAAAGACTACTGCAGCACTCAGGAGAGAGCAGAAACCTGAACCCCATATTCAGAACCTTGGGGTTATCACAGGCAACAAGCTGCAGACCACCTGCAGCCTAAACCAACCTGTGCAGGCCTGGGGGAAACTGTGGGTTAAAGCTGCTTGTGAGCAGTGTGTTTCCACATGGTGTCCAAGAATGCCACAGAATGAAACACTGCAAAGGAAGGGCCAATGGAAAAAAGAGGAACAACGGAGCACTCCGAAGATGCACTGAATCTTTCAACAAAACAAGGAAGGGGCAACATGAGAGGAGCAAAAATATCCCAAAGGAGCCTCAAAGACAATGTCAGGAGACCATGACAAGCTAGGTTTTAAAGCAGCCAACATGCTGAGGGTGGGTGCTGACCCTTGACTAGAAAGAACTGGGAGTACAAAACACTGTGTTCTTAGGAGAAAAATGAAAGTATTTTCTGAAGGCAAGACTTTTCCTCTGCTTTCTAGAGAGAAGGAAATTAGAACCATGACAAGATTTTGCTCCAGGCGGGTGAGCACTTGCAAACAGATGTTACTAACAGTTTGGGAACAGCACAGTACTCACCAGAACAGTTTGTCTTGAACCACTTTTTGTAACCTACTTTTAATATAAGCTTTGCTTTTGAGGGAAGGCTCTTCACTGGCCCCCAGCTCAGTGTGCTTGAATAGCATTTTCTAGTCATTAAACCTGCACTAGAATAGCAAAGAATTAAAACAAAAAGCCCTCACAGAAACTGAAGGGAAGCACAGAGACTTTCAACTCTTGTAAGTGTAAAGGGGGCACTGAACCAACTTCGAGCTGCTCTCACAAAGCTGCAGTGCTTTACCTTAGCTCAACACTTAAAGTCATTCTTTTGGTAACCATAAGCACAGCCTTTGTGCTGGCCACGCCACCTGGCTCACTCAGTGCCAAGCTCTACTACACAACATCCAGCACCAAATCACCCCAGCTGCAATTTTTACACTACACTGGAGGGCTAGCAAGACCTCTTCTTTCTCTTTCTCTTCTCTTCTCTTCTGTCTTTTCTCTTCTGTCTTTTCTCTTCTCTCTTTTCTCTCTTCTCTCTTTTCTCTCTTTTCTCTTTTCTCTCTTTTCTCTCTTCTCTCCTCTCTTCTCTCCTCTCCTCCCAACCTCTCCAAGCTGTAGTCTCCTGGCACTATTTTTCTCTCCCATCCCTACCTTGTTTTCATCACCCCAGTGTTTTTCTGCTGCACCCCTAACACACAAAGAGATGAAGACCCTTCTGGAACCACAAGATCTGGTTCCCACTGTTTTAGTTAGAAAGGCCTTTAAAAAAATTATGGAAAATAAACTTTTTACAGCTCATGGAAGATTCTTAACAACAGGTTTTAGAAAAGAGCTGCTAAAAGATGAAATCACCAGATACTGGGCCAATAAGCAAGGCTGAATACTACAGACATGCATTAAAAGAAAATAACTGCTGTACAAAACCAAACCTAATTAAAAGCACAAGGAAGCAGCATATTGAAATTACTATGAAATACTTCAGGGCCCTCTAGTGGTTTAATCTCTGGTACCAGAAAAAATCCACAAAGAATTGTTTTTAAAATAAGGCTACTGAGGTGTACAGCAGTAGTGTGCTCTATTTTTGTCACTCTCGTGTAATTAAGGGCATTTGGGCCGGAAAGCTGCCGAGCAAATTACCAGAAAGGTGAAAAAACTACAAACTAATCCCTGTTCACAAAATCAGCTAATGGGTAGCATTTTTTGTCTTCATGAAAATGAGAAGTCACTCATTAACATTCTCTACTGAGCACAACGAACAAAACACCAAAAAATAAAGAAAAAAATCACACCAGAATGACTATTTCATTCAAAACTGAAATGCCAAGCTCTAAACCAGCTCTCTACAACCCCAAATTGCATGGTTAAAAAGAAAAAGGTGAAAAACTGAAATTTCCCCCAAAAAACTGCATCTGCAGGATTTCATCCCCCCTGTTCAGAACACTGCTTCATCTTTCACCTATCACCCTAAAAGTTAGACCCTACTCTGGCTTTACTACCCAGAAAAAGTGATAGAGAAAACAGGTAACAAATCTCCTCTAGAAACATGCCAAGAGAACTCCAAGCAAAGAGATGATCAGTCACAATACTTCCAGGTCTGTACCCCAGTCCAAGATGGTGTAAGAGGACAAACAGGATCAAATACCAGCTGCAAGGGTTTTCTACACCTACCTACAGTAATAGAAAAGGAAGTCTTGTATCTTTTAGAGACCTCAAAACTATGACAATCAGGGAAAAAAGCCACATAGCACCTCGTTCATATCTGAGAGGTAAGTGACTGAGCTTGGAAATTATTCCAGCAGATCCTGTGATCAGGAGTGTGGTAGCAGGACCCTGACAATGACAGGGTTTAAGTGCACAAATCTTTCAGAGGCCGGAGTCAGGAGCCATTAGCTTCAGTCTAAACACAACTTAGGAGCAAGTGCCCAGCACCCCGAGGGATTTGGGAAGTTCTGAACCCAGCAGCAAACTGCAGCCACTCCGGAAAGGGCCATGACAGAACTAGAGATCCACACCTGCTCCTGGATCTCAGCTCCACCGCTGGCTCTGGGACAGAGAGCCCCACAGAACTCACCTCATGGAGGTTATACTGTGGATGAGCTTTTCAGATGGATCTGACAGCCTAGATGGAAGGATTATCTCCACTGGCTGCAGGCGCAGAACGCGACTCTCCAGCTCCGAGCGGGAAGCACCGTCCCGAAAACTGTCAAAAATCACTTCTCCCGTGGTTGGCTGGATGGCCTGACAAACAAAAATGTACACACATATATCCAGAGGATATTCACATTTTCAGGGACTGCTTCAGCAGCTCAAACTGTTAAACCAGGAAAAAAAATCAATGGTGTAAAATTATACAGCACCCCACACACAGCGAAAGCGGCAGATCCAAAAACCTGAATGTGCTTTTCTTCAAACCCATGACACAACAATAACCTCAAAACACTAACACAACTTTGTCCTGGGAAGTGGCAACAATACCTTACAAATGAAAATCTGCTTTTGCTGTTAGCAGTCCATCCCTGTTGAATGTTTAACACCAGACAAATCTACTGACTGAAGCCTGTGAAACGCACATGTAATTCGAACTGGAATTTGAACACTTGCTTCTGTTGTTCTCTCCCAGCAGCAGTATGACATTCAAGCAGAGACTCAATCAAGATACTTTTTAATTAATTCATTACCAGCTGACTGGGCTTCAGTTATCACTGTGTTTTGCTGGTTAACCAGGACTGGGTTTAATCTTCAGCAATACAAATCTGAAGTGAAACTGGTAAAAAATCCTTTAAAGTCTCTTCCTCTAAAGAATGGTATTTTGTAGAGGAAGTAAGTGCTCACAAGCCTTAGAATACTGACCCTAAACATGTTTAAACATTGAAATTTGTAAAGCATCTGAACTAATGATTTTCCTAATGTATTTGGGTAAAATACTAATATGTTTTCACGTGAAACAGCAGCAAAACCAGTTTGATAAATGTTCAACTATCCACTCCATACCTTTGAAGTTTTCAAATATAAAGCCATCACAGCTCACACACAGATATCTTACCTAAAGTGCCTCTTTTTTGAAAAAAAAAAAAAAAAAATCAATTCCTACTCCCCCGCAAAATAAAATCTGAAAGACAGAACAGTCATGAATTTAACAAGGTAGCCACCCACCTCGCCAGAAAAAAAACCAAAATGCACAACAAAACAACCCCACACAGACCCTAAAACACTGACTGCAGAGAAACCAACTTACCATAATGCCTGTAACAATGTCACCTTTCTTCCCGTCCTTCGGGCGGTCTCCATTTTCACAGATGCAGAGGAGGTAGCTATCAGGGACATCTGCTGTTACCTCCTCAACATCTACGGAATCATCCAGCTTCAACAAAGGGTTCACATGTAACAAAGGGTCAAAAAAATACTACACAGATTGGGGTGGACTGTTCACAGGTCTTTCCAGAGCTAAGTCTTGTACTCTCAGACATTAATCTAACAATCTTTTTAGTTCCTGGTATCTATTAAGTTTGTTTGAGAAATTAAATTAAAAACATGAGGTAGACAAGACAGGATAGAGCAAAACAAAAAAATGGAAGAAAAGAAATTAAATTCATTGGTTAAAAGTTGTTTCTCTCTTATTTTAACATTTTTTAGGCCAGACCTGCAGGACACTGCAGATTTGGTAAGTCCTCTCCATGACTTCAAAAAGCAAGTGCAGCAAACACAACAAACCTCCAGCCCTGAGGAGACTGACTGGTTTGCAAAGACAGCAAGATGTTTTACCACAACATAAAATTAAAGGGACTTTATTTCCTGCTGCCACTCTGATGTCAGCCACTAACTGCCCATGTTCCATCCTGGTGATCACACCAGAATCAAGGCCTCCCAAAGGTTAGTCTGAAACCAAGTTTATTTGAAAAGGATATCTTCTCCAATAAGTGTAGACTTAGTGTAGAGGGCAGTCAGCTTACGGCTGAAGAGAGAGCTTTTATTTTCTCCAGCAGCTTTCAGTGCTGCAGTTTCCATCTGTTTTATTACTCCAACCTACAGGCGGACAAACAAGAAACAAAGTTAGATCTCTGGCAATAAATTATTATTTTTATTATTCTATGTATCTGGTAATCTTTTAAGATGCGCAAACAACAAATGCACAATTCAAGCTGGAATACATGATCATCAGAAAGGGCTCTCACATCAATCCTACTAATGAGATTATAAGGCAGTGCTTTTCCTGACCCTTTTCCTACTCCTGACTGCCCTCTCAACTTCTGTACCTGTGCTTTTCGTCCTATTTTGAAACAATTTAGCTGGACGTCACTGCTTATTAGAGAATGGTTGCTTGCATCCAATTTAGAATCAACAAGTCCTTTTCTTGGAAATGGAAGCAGAAAAAGAGGCTATCACCAGAAAGCCACAGAATTACAGGGATGCAGAACAGGAAGGAACAGAGAAAAAAACAGTGGGCTGGGATAAGAAAAACAAGGATGTGAGGAATAATAAAACAGAGAGAGGATATGTATGTTTCTCTTTACTAAATGCAAAAACTTGATACAAAAACACTGAGAAAAATAATTGTTCTGGAACTGTTCCTGAAAAAAATGAACACTTCTCTGAATCTGCTAATGGCTCACGACACCCCCAGCACAGAGAATCTGAAACAAAGAGAAGCTGGCCATTTCTACTGCAGGAACCAGGGATAACGAGCTGCCCACTTCTCAGCTGAGACCAGGGGCAGGTACAAGCAGTGCAAGTCCTCTCAGGGCTGGTCTGTACTCAATTAGCAGGAGTCAGGGGTAACCTTGTGTCCCTTGGCTACCAGGCGGCGCACGTGGACGAAGAGCCGGTGGCTGGGGATGCTGGCAGTCATGAAGTTGTGATCCAGGTGACAGTAAATGTTCAGCTCCTTAGCTGCAATCTGCAACAAGAGTCAGCACACGGGTCACAAAGTAATTTAAGAAGGTAAGGAGCTTATCTCTATGACAACAGTGATGCACAACTACAATTAAAAGCTCAGTGACAAAGGGAAAACATTCCAGGAGAAAGCCTGGAGGGGCCCCTCCACCTCCCTGTCCCAGCACTGCCATAAACAGGGGATTCACTATCACAGGCTGCAGGTGTCAGGTTTTAAGGTTGCACCTTGATCTTTACCACTGTGAGGTAAACCACCCACACGGCACACACAGGGTCTGAAACACAGCTCAGCAAAAGGTCAAACGATTTTCACACCACTAGAAACGCAGCAGGAATGGAAGCATTTAGTTTGTGGTCATAAAGATGGGATTAAACTGGCCAATCAACTAAAATACTGAAAAATCAATACTGAACAGCAGTGGAAACTAAATACTTAATAAAAAAGAGTGACAACACTTACTGAAATGTGACATTATCATGTGTGATTTGTATGGTCTTTTTGCCCCAGGTGTTCACTGAGCAAAGGATGGGGTGCTAGGCAGGACCTGCAGGCAAACACTGCCCTATCTGAACTGCATACTTCTATTTCTGGGCTGTAAGTACACCAGCAAATGAGCAGACAAATTACACAGCACAAATATGATGGGGAAAATGAATTCCCAGTAACCAAGCAACATTTCTCACTGGTCTCAAGTGTGAAAATAGCACCAAACAAAGGTTGGTAGCAACAACTTTGGGACAGATCATAAGAAAAAGCATTATGAAACATTTACAAACCATCACTTTAACATTATGTTTGTTATATAGTCCTTTCCAGTTCCTACAGGTCTGCCAGGTGTAGGTGGCATATCCAGGCATGCATTCAGGATGCTCTCTGCACCCAGGCTACACCTGCTGTATTCCTTTTTTCTAACACCACTTGCTCCCCTGCCTTTCAATCTGAAAGATTCCTAATGTCACACATTACAGTTATGTATTATATTTACATTACAGTAGAGTTCTGAGCCATGATATACAATTCACCTCAAAAAGTTTTTCAACCTTAACAAAACTCTGACTGGGAACTCACCTTAAATTCTCAATATCCAAGACAACAAGCACTACCATGTGATTACAAAATAATAAATGCCATTTTGGCAAAAAAAAAAAAAAAAGTGTGCATAATGGATAGTCTTGATTGTCAGCACACAGAGATTTTTCATCCTGATTTCAAGTAACAAAACAAAACAAAATACCCCCTAGTGCCCCCAAAGAAGTCTCTCTTCTAGATCTGGCCCCAGACCTAGGATGACACCAGCATAATCCAAGTATCTTTCCATAATCTTGGAGAACATTACCTCTGCATCGTCTCCAAAGAACCGGTATTTGTATCCACATTCCACACACAAAACAGTGTCTTTGTACTTTTTCTTCATTTCTATGAACTGGAGTTCCAGGGGAGTGTAAATGCTTTTGGTTCTTTTATTAAGATTTGTCTCTGAAGAATTTTGAGAATTTTCATAGGACTTAAGAGACGCAGAAAACTGACTAAGATTACATTGTAACTGCTCCTGTAAATAAAAGATGGAAAAGCAGAAATTAGGAATCCAACAAATCAATTGCCCCCTCCTTGGATTGCACTGACCACAGAGTTAAGATTGCTCTTGCAACAAAGAGCCCCCAAGCTGCAGCACAATTACTGCAGCAGGATATACAGAACACAGTATTTTTGGAATGAAAAGGAACTAAAAAGTCATGAAAGTCAAAGTTAGTTAGTCCTCAGAAACTTGAGGGGAAATCAGAACCCTATTGTATCACAGGCTCTAAAAGCACAGACCAAGACAATGCAGGCTGCTGAGAGTGGGCAGTCCAAACAGGCCACACATTGAAATAAGGATGAATTACTGCTCCAGTTTACAGGTGAGACACTCCAGCACGAAGAGATTAATGAAGTTCACAGAAAACCAAGAAATAAACCAACTTGAGTCTCAGTTCCCTGTCTCAGCCACCAAAACTGTATTCCTTCTCCAGTCTGAACCTCCTCCATAGGTTCAGCAAACCTCTCAGAACAACTTAAACACAGAAAATCAGCACTACAGTTTCTAAAGCCTTCAATGTGCAATGCTTTGAGCTCACTCTGTCTGCAGTTTATAATTTGCAATGACATTATGTAGCCTATTCTTGCCAAGCAACTTCAGCTCTACCACACTGTGGGATCTGTATTGTCGGCAGAGTGACAGGTTCAGAAGTGCAGAGCAAAACGCTGAAAAGTCTTTCACTTACAGCAAAATTCCCCCTCACTTACACCACAAGATCAAGTACAGATAATATTGGTTAAAAAAAATACAAATACAACACCCTCCAGAAATTTTTAAAGCATATTCAAAACACAGGTTGTGCTATAAATTCTGCATCTGCAAACAAATCAAATAACATTTCTACCAAGGGTCCCATTCAGATCACAAGAAGCAAAGTGAACAGACTGTTTAGCAGCAATGGTAATTCAGGAAAAACAAAACAAAACAGAACAAACAAACAAAAAAAACACCAGAGATGGCTTAAATCATATATTCTTTGGGTCATGAGGATGTACAAAGTGTGCATGCAGTCAGAGAACAAGTGGGGAAAACAGCACTTAGCTGTAACTGCAAAATCCCCACAACTGCACACCAGTAAGCAAGAAAACCCAGCCCAGCTCAAACAAAGCTGCCCTGCACCCAGAACTTGGGTGGCCTCAGGAGCTCAGATGTCTCTGCTGCAAAATCCTCAGCTCACAGACTCAGCACTCTTTGGTCCAAGGTCTGTGCCAGCCAAACGGGGTGACCTTGTCTCATTTTACAGGAAACTGTCATGACAAACCATGTGAAACAAGGGCATGAAACCAGGCAAAAGGAGGAGAAACAAACACAAAAGCAGACTCGTTGAGATGGTCTTACCAGCTGGAAAAAGGTTACCAAGCAAAAAGCAAGACACAAAGAGCTAAAAGGACCCCTGCCAAGGAAGGCAAGAAAAAACAGTTTTCTGGGCTCTCCAACTGACCACATCCTCATAACCTCAACCCCTTACCACAACAGAATTATCTTGCCACAAGCTGCTCACTTCAGCATTTGGACCCCACATCCACACAAAGCAGAACCCCCCCAGTTAAAGGCCACAGCCCTCAGACAGGGAAGGCTAAAATCAGCTTTTCATACAAGCTCCTTCCCTCCAAACGCCAGATGGAGAACTCCCCTAAAGAGCAGCCACCACAGCAGCCTTGAGATGCATTCTAGGGCCTGAGCAGCTGACCCCAAACCCCCCCATTAACTAATGTTAACTACCCCCATAAGTAAAGGGGAAACAAAATACCATTACTCCATTCAAGTCTCTTGACTTGCACCACACATATCATCATGACAATTCTTTGTGAAAGCTACCCCCGCCTTCTGCAGATGAAAAAGCAGTGATACCTTGACTGGTTAGATTTACCAGCTACTAGATTAGGCCACATCTCAGTGACAACCCTACACAACATTTCTGCAAAGAAAGCCTGTTGGAAGTTTGAGAGCCCACGTCTGGAACTGAAAGCAAGCTGAGCAAAGTGCCTCTCTGAACATGTGTTATTAATGTGTCACAGCTTCCCCCACAGGCACAGGTGACACCAACAGGGCTTCTGCTCCCTCCTGATGCTGCTGTTCAATGGTGCCACTGAGGAGCCAGAGCAGCCAACCTGCCCACCGTGCAAGGAGCCTCAGGAAAACATCTGTACACAAACACAGGTCTGTGGGGTTCTGCTGCTCCACTCCACGTCAGAGCACAGAGCACAAAGGGAAGCTTGTGCCAGAGTTTGCTGGTTTAACTCCTAACAAGCAATCCACACACCCCACAGGGCCTAAGCTCTGCCTACCTTCTGTGCCACCTTTGGGCCGCTGTCCCAAGATGGAAGAGTATTTTTCAGTTCTGAGCTCCTCCCAGTAAGACTGGGACATTTTTCTTTCTCCTGAAGGCCGTCCTCCTGGAGGCTGGTACACTGCTGGTTTGAATCACTGCAGAACTCTCTCAGCCTGCCCAGAGTTTCCAAACAGATACGGGACTTCTCACACTTCTGAGGTCCTTCTTCAGTGAAAATTCATCAGCAACATATTTTATAAAAGAGAATGTCTATTAGAAGAACATCAGTAAGCACAGACACAACCGTTTTGCTCCAGGTCTCTCTTCCCTGTGTTCCCTCTCCTCTCCCACTGCAGTATTTCTGCCAGCCTGACAGAGTCATGCACTTAAACAGCTTGGTGAACTTCCTTGGAAAACCAAAATTCCTCACTTGTGTGCTTCTCTCCATGTGGGAAGAGATGCATCATTACTTTTTGGACTGACAACTGCACAGCCATACTAGCTAAGAAGACTGGGAATCAAGCAGATTTTCTTTCAATACACTTCTTTAAGCAGACAGTATTGCCTCTTGAGGGTGTACTAGTGATACTTCAAAGCATCACACCAACAAATTTAATACCGTTCCCACTTTGAAACTGAAGAGGCTAATTCTTTCTATGGAAACATAATGAACTTTACATTCACTGGTTTTCATGCCAGCATTAACTTATTATTATCATTAACTCTGCTCAAAGCCAGACAGAACTCGGGCATTTCTGAAGCAACAGAGCAGCTGACAATGAAAAACTTATTTACTGGCTGCCAATGCTTGAGGGTTTGCTAACAGTCAACTCACTTTTATCCTGAGTCTTCCGTGGGTTACAGATCTCTTCCAGAGTAATTTGCCGTGCCTTGGTCTTCTTTTCACAGGGTTCATTGCTCTCAGTAGATGTGCTCCTTTTCGTGCAACATTTAGAAGCCTGAAACGTAAATTAAACTAATAAGTTCAGTTATCTTTTCTGTTTGATGTCCTCTGAAAGAGAACAAGCAACTTCACAATAAGTTAAGGCAAAACAGTCCAACCTCCCATCCCTGCTATTGCTCAAGGCCAGACTGGAGGAGCTTGGAGCATCCTCCTCCCTAGATGTCTTTTGAAATACGCATTTAGAACACTATGTAAACAGAAAATTCACCAATTTTGCTGTTTCATCATTGATCTTTTGCCAGAAGCTTGACTCAATATGAAGAAGTCACTTGTAAAGCCAACAGAACATAAACACTTTGCAGAGAAGCATACAACAGCAGCTTTCAGCAGCTTGCATCCACATTTCATATCATGACCTCAGATGGCTTAACCATGGAATTTAAATTTCCTTAGAACTAAGCAGGAACTCCAGCCTTACCAAAACCTCCACATAACCACAGCCCACATGAGTAGCAGTTTTCAAGCCCACTGTTAAATACCACCAAATTAACACTAATTAGGAAGTTTATTCTACAAGGGCAGAAAGACATAACTGCAACTTTCAAAATATTTTTGGACCAAAGGCAACCAAAATAGCTGACTTGAGTCACAGGTAAAAAAAGCAAACATCCTTCCAGGGCCAGAAGGGGCTGGAAACAGTAATTACAGGGAGAGTGGAAAATACAAACTCAGAATGAAATCCACCTGCAGAGACACAGCCACTTTTCCCCAGAGGTGACACAGGGAGGATCTGCATCACTGCAGGCTCTTTTGGCCTTGCACCAGCCAGCACTCAGACCCCGAGTCACCTGAGCTCCAGCACCTGGGACAGGAGCACAGCTCACTCACTGCATGCCAGAGTTGCCCTAAAACAGGATTCATCCCTCAGCGTGCCACAAGCCAGCAGTGACAGCCAGGAGAGACCCCGCGGGGCTGCTCCACGGCGCTGGGCAGGCCTGGGTGCCCGGGCTGGTCCGGCACAGCCCTGCCCTCTCCCTGCCATCCCTGCCCTCCCTGACACCGAGGCAGAGCCTGGAGTGCCAGCAGGGCCCGAGCTGCCCCGCAGGCTGGGTGAGCCCAGCCGGGCCCGTCTGACCTGCAGGGCTGAGCCTGGGACTGCCCTGAGCGGGGCAGCTGCAGCTCCTGGGGGCTGAGCATTTCCACAGGTCTGCCAGGCACCGGGGCACGTACACCAACAGCCTGATTTACACCCCTAAAACTTGTTAATTGCAGGAGCCCTTGACTAAGGGATGCAGCTGCTGCAGCCTGTCCCACCGATCAGGTCTCACATCTGGCTGATCAGGCTTCAAGGAATACAGAGATCAACCTCAGAGAACATCCTGACTTATGATACTCTTAATAAGTTCCACATTTTGCAAAACTAGAAGGCACATGGGATCAACACTGGAGTAAAGCCCCAATGACATGGACCAACGTGCTGGCCTTGCCCAGATCACCAGACCTGTGCCAAGCTCCAGCTCCTCTGAAACATGCACATCCTGTATCACAGAATCCCTGGATATTGGGGTAGGAAGGGGTGTCTGGAGATGACCTGGTCCATCCCCTGGCCAGGCAGGGAGCCCTGGGCAGGGGCACAGGAAGGTGTCCAGCTGGGGCTGGCATGGCTCCAGCCAGGGGCACTCCAGGCCCTCCCTGGGCAGCTGTTCCAGGGCTCTGCCCCTCCAGGGACACAAGTTCTTCCTCCTGCTGCCCTGCACCTTGCTGCCCTGGATTTGATGGCCACTGCTGCTGCTGCTGGCACTGGCAGGAGCGAGCAGAGCCCGGCCCGTGCTCCGGCAGCCCCTGGGGATGTTTGGGTGGATGGATGGATGTTTGGAGGGATGGATGGATGGATGGATGGAGGGATGGATGGATGGATGGATGGATGGATGGATGGATGGATGGATGGATGGATGGATGGATGGATGGATGGATGGATGGAGGGATGGATGGAGGGATGGATGGAGGGATGGATGGAGGGATGGATGGATGATGGATGGATGGATGGATGGATGGAGGGATGGATGGATGGATCCCCTGGCAGTGCTCCCTTCTGCAGCCTGCCCAGCCCAGCTCCCGCGGGCTCTGCCCAGCACACAGATGCTGCAGAGCCCAAATCCTCTCTGGGGCCTGCCCTGGACCCTGCCCAGCAGCTCCTGGTGTCCTTCCTGCCAGGCTACTCCCCAAGTACCAGTGCCCACACAGATCGTACAGCCGGGAGCTGGCAACCTGCTCCGCAGTGTCCGTGCCCCGGGGAGGGATACCGGGATGGACACCGGGATGGACACCGGGATAGCGGGCCGCGCCCGCCCCGCCCCGCCCCGCGCACCGTGTAGCGGGGCCCGCGCTCGCCGCCGCTCGCCGCCGCCCCGAAGAACCTGCTCAGCACCGGCTGCCCCGCGGCCCCGCCGCCCCGCTGACCCCGCGGCATGGCCGGGCCCCGCGCCGCGGCACCGCCTCCCGCCGGATGCGCCCGCTCGGCCCGCCCCGGCCCGCCCCGGCACAGCCCCGGCGCGGCGCGGAGCGGCCCGGCCCGGCCATGGCGCGCTCGCTCAACTCCATCGTGGCCGTCAGCCAGAACATGGGCATCGGCAAGGACGGGCGGCTGCCCTGGCCGCCGCTCAGGTACCGCGGGCCGCCGCCGGTGCGCCCCCAGCCCGCACTACAGCCCCCAGCGTGCCCCGCGCCGCGCGGCAGCGGGCGGGCGCGGCGGGGCCGCGCGGGGCGCGCTGGGAGCTGTAGCGCTTGAGGGGATGCTCTGTGAGGCGGGAAAGCGGCGGCGTGGCGGGAGGGAGGCTGTGGCGTTGTTTTTCGCGTGGGCTCTCTCTAAAGCCGTGGCCGCAGTTTATCGCTCATGCGACCACAGCTCGGGGACAAAGGTCCCGTCTCGGCCAGGCACCGGCTCAGCTCTGTCCGACTGCCTCTCCCCGGCCTCCGGCAACACACCCATTACTGGGGGGTTTTTCGTTGAAATTAAAGAACTTGCAGAAAAAAAATATATATAAATTAGAGAACTTATTCTTAAGACACGTCGTAACGCGGTTGGTGCTTTCCCGGCAGGAATGAGTACAAGTACTTCCAGCGAATGACGAGCACGGCCCGCGTGGCAGGTAACGTGTGGGGTGTGGGGCCCCCCCGGCTCGGCCTCGGCCCTTCCCTGCCTTGGCCCTCTTCCCTGCCTGCCCTCACAAGTCCCACCAGTGTTCCAGCCCTTTCAAATCGCTCGGGCTAGATGAGGAAAGGACATGAAGCAGATATTTCAGAGGAGATGCAGATTGCTCCTCTTAGGGAGCAATTTTCAAGTCCTTCTTTCGTCAGAAGAATAGAAAACTTCACCTCAAGTTTACCTAACAAGTCTTTACCCGAAACTCCAAGTTAAAATGGGAAGGTTTTCACAACGTGCTTAATTAGCAGAGGTGGTTAGTTTTTTGCAGGCTGCATTCCCTTATCTCGCTTGTTTGCTGTGTCTCAGCCTTGGCCATTGGATCCACCCCTCTGACTCTTGTGACAGTAATTCTGCCGAGTTTTCTGCGTGCCGAGCCAGATCCATGCACCAGAAAGTCCAAAGCATAGAGCAGAAGTACTGCAGTTGTTTGTCAACACGGTCACTTTTTCATGGTTTGTTTAGGTTGGGTTTTTTTTGGTGGTTTTTTTTTTGTTTTGTTTTTTGTGGTTTTTTTTTTTTTTTTTTTTTTTTTTTTTTAATGCTGTAAGAACTCATTGTTTGGTCAAAACTCACTTTTGGTCAGCTTGATCCATTCCCTTGTTTTGATTTGCTGCCCTACTCCATTTTCTGCCTTGAAGCTCTGTTTTGATTAGGAGACTTATTCAAATTTTCTGATTTGAATGTCTGTTCCGTAGTCCACAAGGAATGCCTGATCTCATTTTGAAACAGTTCAGAGTGAAAGACTTTACATGTGTTTAGAAGACCTGATTCAGCCCTTTGCAACCCTGTATGTACTAAAAAAGGCCAGAACACAACTGACAGTTGTAAGTCTTTGTAGATGTCTGCAAGTTGCATCTTACCTGGCAGAAATAAGCTGTGATCAAGAAAAAAGATGTTTGAAATATAATTACAAAGAAACATTTTGCTCTGTCCTACCTGCAGATCTTTTGATAAGCTGTGATCTCAGATGCTAGGCAGTAGAGTGCTTCATTACCAGACTTCTTATTATGCTGCAATAAATCTTCACACCAGGGATGTCACCTTTGCCTCTGTTGTGTCTCAGCCTGGAAACAACATGGAAAGAGTGACCATGTTGGCATTGTGTTTTTTTCTCTGATAACTCCTTTTCCTCATAAAGAAACATTCCTTTCCTTAGCAGATTTGCATATGAGAGGTAATCATGTTATGAATGCTTGGGTTTGGTCAAAAACAGTATTTATGTGTGAATGTTAGGGTGTGATTGATCACCTGTAGCACTTTGGCTTTAGATTTAGTTTGAGTGGTTCTTCTCCTAGAAATTGTTGTGGGTTTATAAGTCAGTTCTCATTTGAGAACTGGGGCCTGGGCTTGTGCTTTTGCTGCCTGCTGCAGAGGGGCTTGGAAAGGCAGGGGAAGTCCATCAGTGTCTCTAAACAATTCAACTCAATTCTCTCCTGCTCAGGTAAACAGAATGCAGTGATAATGGGTAAAAAAACGTGGTTCTCCATCCCTGAGAAGAACCGTCCTTTAAAAGACAGGATTAATATTGTGCTCAGCAGGGAGCTCAAGTAAGTATGATAAATAAGGGCCCTGTAAAACAAATGAAAACCTGCACCAAAAATGTCTGTAGTGTTACAGCATACAGCAGTTCCAAATGTAGCATTTTTGGTACCTGTTTAGAAAGCATTTCTGCTGTTCTGAGTGTTATGACTACCTTACTCCTAATTTTTAATATTTAAAAATTCATTCACAAGGTAATTGTCATTACTTTGCATCACGAGTACTGCTTTTCACTCTACTCACAAACCATTTGACAATTTTCAATAGTGCTTCTGACTCATGTATGTAACTGTATTTCTCTAGTTCCTGCATACACTGGTGGCCCAAAGTTCATTTTTTTAAGTTCGTTTTTTTTTTTTAGGATTTGTGGATGAACTGTCTTTTTTAAGAACTCACTTCTTGAATGCCTCACCCACATTCACACAAATATTTTTAAACACAAATGTACACTTGTAGTTCTTCATTGCTTTGGAGGATGTTGGTGGATTTGCAGGTGATTATGTGAGAATATTGGCTTTTCACCTGGTTTTCTTGAATGAATTATTAACGTTCTGAAATTCAACTCAAAATCTACATTTTATTTCTTCATTATCTGTATTGAATGATCTATGTTTAATTTATAGATTGTGTCTTTATCTTGTAGATACGTAAATTTCTCAGTTACACTTTTTCAGAAGCCTGTTGTGAAATTCCAGATTCCTTATTTAGAATGCCTTCTAAATTACAGTTAAGCTGTGATCTGTTGAACAGTCCTACAGTCAGATGAGACTTCTAACATAATTTAGCAATAACAGGCACTTCAAAATAATTAACTGACATGCAACATGTAGTTATTTGTTAATTCAGCAGAGCACATTTTGTGTCTAGAGTGTATTGATGATCATGATGAATTGTCCTTGATTTATTTAGTAATAGAGCTTTGCTTTTTCTAGGGAAACCCCGAAAGGAGCACATTATCTTTCCAAAAGTCTGGATGATGCTCTAGCTCTTTTGGATTCACCAGAGTTAAAAAGTAAAGTAGACATGGTTTGGATCGTGGGAGGCACTTCAGTGTACAAGGTACATTTAGCCTCCTCCTAAATTACTCATTTTCTGTGATGGGATGAGGATGAAGTTCCTATTACTGCTGCTTTAGGGGGTGCTTTCCCTTCACATTACCAGCAAACTGCAGTGATTATAACTGAACAGGTCTCAGAGAGTAGGATCTCAACTCTCAAGCTGAGAATGCCTGTCTAGAAGCTGAACATTGCTCTTGCCAGTGGGCCAGTGTCACACTGTTGCTGTGCTTTTGAGAGCTTTTCATAAGCACCTAAATTGCTGGGTTCTTCAGAAAAAGCCCATATTATTATGTTTATTTTACTGAGACCATGTTTTTGTGTTTTATTTTACTGAGATTGCTGACTGACCCTGCAAAGGGTGTGAAAAGAAAAAAAAGGAGAAGTGCTCCGGTATGGTTAGCCAGAGTATGACACTTTGTACATGTAAATGGAGAAGAAAATAGGATTTAGAGAGAGCTGACAGGTCATGGTGTCAGCAATAACAGGAGATAACCACACAACAAAAGGTCGCACTCACTCTGCTTTCCCATCCAGCAGTGTTCCTACTGCTCCCACTCCCTGGGTCAAGAATTGTAAAGCAAATTCTATTTACCAGTGAAAGGAACAGTGCTGCTGTCCTGTAGTCATTACAGGCATGCTGGGAGATACACTGCAGTTGTTGTTGGGCACTCGATGTGAGATGTGTGATGACAGTGCCATAATGCACTGATTATCAGTGCCATAGTGCCTGATTCCCTGGTGGGGAATCAGGGCTGATACTGTGCCCTGTGTACTGGGTCGGACAATGCATTTTTCTGGTACTTCTTGCCTTTACACTTTGTGCTTTTCATGAACCTCTGTGTCTGAGGAAATGCATCTTTCACAGTAAAGCAATGAGGTAGTTAGAGATTGCTGAGATTGTAAGCGGATGAGGTGAAATAGCACTGCTGTTCCTCGTGGTGAAGTCCACCTTGTGTTCCATGTGCAAATGCATTCAGGCTATAATCAGATGTTTTCCTACAGAAAAAGTGTCCTTGGCTCTCTGCTATGACAGTGCCTGTGCATGCAGAGGGTCTCTGGAGAGGGCTTCTCCTCACAGAGGGCAGAGCCAGAGCCAGCTGTGAGCAGCAGCATTTGCTCCTTCCCTGCCACAGGCTCAGCTGTAAAGAGCTGTTGCTTCTGCTGCTTCTTCAAGAGCATCTGTCTTGGAGGCTTCTGATATTTGGAAGAAAGTAGTGTGGTTTTTTAGACCATTACTCACCAATACTCACATTATAAATTGGCAGGTTTGATCGAGAATAAATTGGAAAGTACTGTTTGTGCGAATCAGTACAAGGGAATGTGTAAAGTAAGAGGAGACCTGGCTACCCTGGACATGGACAAGCATTGTGAGAGATGGGAATGTCCAATGGGGAGAAGAGAAGGCTCCAGGGACGTATCAGAGCCCCTTCCACTGCCTAAAGGGGCTCCAGGAGAGCTGGAGGGGAACTGGGGACAAGGCATGGAGGGACAGCATGCAGGGAATGGCTCCCAGTGCCAGAGGGCAGGGATGGATGGGATATTGGGAATTACAGATTGTTTCCTGGCAAGATGGGAGGCCCTGGCACAGGTGCCCAGAGCAGCTGGGGCTGCCCCTGGATCCCTGGCAGTGCCCAAGGCCAGGCTGGGCACTGGGGCTGGAGCAGCCTGGGATGGTGGAAGGTGTCCCTGCCCATGGAACGAGATGAGCTTTAAGGTTCTGTCCAACCCATACCCTTTTGTGGTTCTAAAATTTCAGCTGTTTCCACCCTTTCAATCATCTGCTCAAGACATTTCAAAGAAAGGTGTAATTACGTTAGGGAGAAATCTGACCATTTCATACAGATTCCTGCATTCAAACTACCTTTGTGATGTTAACTGAAAGGGTTTTATGAGGACCATACATGTCTGCCAAAACTACAAGTAATATTTTTAGTGCCTGTATTAAAGATGCACAAAAGATTTTACAGGAGTATTTCCGTTATACTGTGTGGAAATGTGTGGGAAATAAAATAGCAATTGGTAATTGAAGTGAATAATTTTATTCAGTAGTTGTAGGTATTTGGTTCTAAAGCACTATTTAGATTTCACTAGTTTGTGTTCTCAAAGGTTGAGACCTGATTTTGTTCATTAATACGAGTCTGTGCTTGTCATAGAAAGACCTACCCCATTTTGATTATTGAGGCTGTTACAGGACTCTGTTACAGGAAATCAAGTCTGTTTATGCTTTCTACCATCAAACAGAAAGAATATTCACATGAAAGTTCCTTGCTGCCCTTTTAGACCAGGGGAAGCACTTGCAGGTAGCAGATTTGCAGGTTCCCAGTGGGATCTGCCCCCAGGCTCTCTGTTATGGTTTTCTGTGTAACCCTGTCATGCTGTGTGCAAGGAGCATGGTGTATGCAGGGTAATTGTTCTGTGGGTTGCTAACTCCTTGGGGCACAGTGGTTTTCCACTGGGATCACTACAGAGTGGAACCACAGGCAGCCATGTGCTCTGACAGCCTGTCGGGGCTGCTGTGGGTGTCAGAGGAGGAGTGGGAAGATGTGAGGATTTTTGGGACAGCACTGCAGCTGCTGTGCCCAGGTTGGTCTGTGGCTCTGGGCACAGTGAGCTCAGTCTGGTGATATTCCATTGGAGTGGGATTCCAAGGAATAGGAAGCACATGCAGAATGCACAGGATGTGAGGGTGCCTGTCAGAAGCTGCAGCAGCTTTGCCATTGCCAGACAACGCCTCCAGGGCCCACATCATTATTTCAGACAGGGGCTTATTGTCCTGTGGAGCCTTTTCACAGCTCCTAGCCTTAGCACCGTATCATCAGTTAATCAGTTTGCCTTGGGGAGCTCCACTGTCATCAGGGCTGTTGTCACCAAGCTCTGGGAACAATTCTGCAAGCCTGTTTCTGTAGATGGTGTGAGCAGGGAGTGTTCCATGACCTTCCAGGCCTTGGCTGGTTTTTGTTTCCACACCCCTGGAGGGTGCCCTGGGCTGTTCAGGATGTCTGGACGCCTGCCATGCTGTGCCCTCTGCTTGGCCCAGACACCCTGCTGGAGCACCAGCCCGACCTGTCCTCATCCAGGGAGCTGGGCCAAGGGGCAGCAGCTGCCCTGCTGTCTGAGTGCACCTTTGGGACAGGGCTGTCCAGTCAGTCTCAGCTACAGGTGGCTGCGGTGCCCTGTGCAGTCTTTAGGAACTGAGGCAAGCCAAGGTACTACAGCAGGTGCTCGGGGACGGTGTTTTGGGACAAGATGCTGCCTCCCAGGAGTGGGATGGAGGCAGGGGTTTGCTGCTGTTCCCATCCTTTTTCTCCTCAGACCAAAGCTGTGAACACTTATAAGGACGCAGAACATCCCTCTGTTGGTTCTGGCCATCTCTCCCACTGCCCCTTGGTTCTCAAGGACACAGTTCTCTCCAGGGCGTGGGAGGATTGGCATCAGCTGCTTCAGGCCCTCTGTGAGCTGTGGTGGCCATCCAAATCCTCGTGTAGGTCACACTGATGCTGTGCTCACACACTCTAGGAAAACCTACCTGACCTCTGCGACAGGGAAATGGGGATCAGTGGGGACAGGGAAGGGCTGGGTGGAGTGTTGGTATTGGCAAGTGAGAGCAGGACAGATTGAAAACAGCTCCATCAGTTCAGTGAGGGTTCAGAAAAACTCTTGTGGGTGTCATCTTCTTGAATTTGACTGGACACTGATCTCTCATCAGGTTTATTATCTCCTAATGTAGCCACAGGTCAGTAGCAATGCCCCCAGGGAAGCTTTTGGCCTTCTGACAGGACAGACTTACCCGGTTAATTTGCTTGGATATTAGTGCAATGCCATCTGGATCCCCTGTGCAGTGTTCTGGATCTCCTGAGCTCCAGGAGGAGCTGGAATTGCTGCTGTTTGCCTGGATGAGGAAGGAGGAGCCCAGCAGCGGGTTACCGCAGTTGTGAAGCTGTTACACATCATGGCAGGCGCTCTGTGATTTCGTCTGAGCACTTCATGTTTGGAGGGCTGTCTGCTGGCTTGTGAGTGCTTCTTGTGTGCTGGGGGCTTGTGGTGCTGGCTCACTCCTTAGTGCTGGCCCTGGAGTCCCTCACAGCTGTTAGAGCTCGTCAGCTGTACTGGAGCACAGCTTCTGGCTCTGTTTCATCCCCAAGAAATTTCATTAATGGCTATCAAAGCTGCTCCCATGTACACCTCAAGCATGGTGAGTGGGGAGAGTTGGAAGAATCATTAACAGTTGGGCTCAGTGGTCTTGGAAGTCTCTTCCAAACTTGGAGATTCTACAGTCCTGTGATTTCAAAACCAGGTTTCTGGTCTGAGTTAAGACACTGCTGAGTTAAGTAAGACACAGTGCTGAGTGGAGGTATTGTCTCTTGAGAGGTTCAGGTCTTGGCCTTGACTCTGAAAAATAGTGCTCTCTGGACATCCTGGGAGGAACAGAGGCCCACAGAAGGGTTAAGACTGCAAAGGGCTTAAAGGCTCATGCCATTCCAAACCTCTTGTCATGGACTGGGACACCTTTCACTAGACCAGCTTACTCTGAGTCCACTCAGTATAAATTGTATCAGTCTCTTTTAACTACATTTAAACAGTGTGATTTAGGCTGGTCAAAAACAACATTGAGGTTTTACTAGGAGTAGGACCTGTAAGTCCATCACATCCTTAAATACTACATAGGATGTTAAAAAAACCAAACAAAACCAACAACAACAAAAGCACACACATCACATACAAATCCACAAAAACCAACAAACCCAGGTGTCAACTTCCTTATGTGTATGGTATGGTTTTATCATGCTGAGTGAGTATATCAGCATTCCACCAGCTCAGCTCTGTGCCTCCTCTAATTTCTCTTTGGTCCCAAAAAAATGGTGAAACCAATGGAGTGGGCTGGGCAGGGCAAGACTGATTGAATAGCAGTAAGGACCTACTTTATTCCTTGTGGAAAGGACAGCACTATGACAAAACTCCTTTGCTACCCTGCCATGTCCTCTGCAGTATTTCACTGAGGCAGTGTCAGAGTCCAGGCCTCCCTGAACAGGCTCCTTTGGAGGCTCCACCTGTCTAAGGTTTCGTGTTTGATACAGAATTCACTTCTCTGAAGTTATCTGAAGTTTCCTCTGGAGAACGGGGGACCGAGTGTTCCCAAGGGACCAGGAGCTGTCCCCATGGGCAGTCATTGGAGTGGCAGGGCTCAGGGTGGTGGGGCAGGGTCTGGCCCCGTGATCACAACCAGGTCAGGCTGAGCCTGGGGGGGTGACCAGGCAGGGCTATGGGCACCGGCTGTGGCCGGGTCAGGATGGCAGCCAGTGGCTGATTTCAGTGTGTGCTGGAATCCCAAAGCAGGGGAAAGTTGCCCTGAACAGAGCAGAGCAAGTGAAAAAGTGAGTTTGTCCTTGGCCCTTGCATGCTCACTGCCAGGCACTGGGCACTGCCAGCTGCTGAGGAGCAATATGTGGCCTGAAATCAGCCTGAGCCTGTTACTCTCCCCCAGGCTCTTTTCTGTTGCTGCTTACTGGTCATGGGCCACCTACACCCACAGCCTCCAGAGCCAGTCTGGCAAACTGAGGAAGCGTCTGCACTTCTTCTATGAGTGTGGGGACAGTGACACAGCTGGCTGGTTCATTCAGCTAATGGAACCATCTCCCTAGAACAGAGGTCACCATCTGGTCTCCCTGGGATTAAATTTAACTTTCTTTGCACTGCCTGTGGTCGGTCCCTCCGTGGTGGTGGTGGAGAGTTCCTGATAAAGCTGAATTCCCCACAGGGTTGGATAGGAAGTTGATTTGTTCTTCTACTACAAAGCGGAAGTGTTTCTGTTTACAGAACACATATTTTTATTTGTGAAGCAGATTATTATTCTGTCATTTTGCAAGTGTGACTCTTCTTACCTCCCTGTCCCTAAACAAAGAAAAATAGTAGTGTTTGTGTACAAACTGGATGGACGCCAGTTCAGTGCTGTTCAGTGCTTGTGTGCTGTGACTTAGGTCTTTCATTTCTAACTGTTCTCTAGTAGAGCAGCTTTTCTACAAATTAGCCTCTCAGCAGTGGTTAATTAATTTTATTGGATTCCATTTGTTATTGCTTGGTTCCTGTGCTTGTTGAAGTAGTTCCTAATAGCCTGCTGCATGGTGAGTCACCTTCCACAAAAAGCACTGCTCGTTGCCAGTTTAAGCGAAAGAGAGGAAAAGCTACAAGCTTTTCAAAAATGCTTCAAAAAAACCACTAGCCCTTAGTGTAGCTTTTCATGGGTTATTTTAATGCCCACAAGGTCTGGAGGAGTTGCCATTTTTCAATCTCGGAACAAAATGTGTATTCCTACCTCCTGAATTTGTAGGTGAAAACCTCACCTAACAAACATTATCTTAGAACATTTTCATGCAAGGACCTTGGAAATGTAAAAGCTTTCAGCACTTGTTATCATTTTGCCACAATCCAGAGATCCAACTTTGAAGTTAAACCAAGGGGTAGATTGATCTGGAATTCAAAAAAAATACAGCACAAATCCCTAGCAGTGATATTAAGCATCAGAACAAAGTACCTTGAGGTGTGGGCATCTCTCACCACTTAAACCTTCCTGTCTCCCAAAGAGTGTGATTCAGAAATTGCTTGTTGCTCCTGGGCCTACTGTTCCTTTCTTCTCACAGGGCTATTCAAATTTTGTTCTTAACTTCTGTCAGATTCCCCAGGCTCTGAGAATAGGTATTGCTGCCACTTACCAGGTGGAACTGACACAGGGTGAAATTATCCCTTTAGAAAGTGCTCTTCAGCAGAGTCTAAAAGAGGAGATTCAGAGTGTAATTTTCGCGGCTTTGCTGAAAGCCTGTGATACATAAAATTGGGACTGAGTTTGTGTTGTTTCTAAAGGCAGCAATGGAGAAGCCAATTCATCATCGATTGTTTGTGACAAGAATCTTGGAAGAATTTGAAAGTGACACATTTTTTCCAGATATTGACCATAAAGACTACAAGCTTCTAACAGAGTAAGTACCAAAATGAGTATCAGGCTTATCTTCAAAGTAATCTAATTTGAATGTTTTAAGGTTCATGTTAAGGCCATGTTGGTTTGAGTTTGAGGTGAATTTTTCCCCAGATTCATTCTTCACTTACAACCTGGAATGGCACCACACTCTACACAGATTTTCTGGGAACTTGCTGTGTTCTTCACCTTTCCTATGATGTTCACAGTAAAGAATTGTCTATGTCAGTTTGCTGCAAAAGTAGCTTTTTTGTATTGTTTCCTGGTTTAGAATTACTCATATATTTAGTAAGCTTTGTAACTCTTACTATGTTGTTAGTAAATAGTATTTGGCCTCTGAATGTCTTTTATAAATTGCCAAAGACAAATTAAATGGACTTGGGTGTAGAGGCTTGAGTTTTATGTATTTCTAGGGTTATTTCTTCCCTCTTGAGAAAATTACTTCTTCCTAATAAATGCAGTAGGAAAAGGTGTACAAAAACTTAGAGTTTCTGCCATTCACTGTGGTTTCTTCTATATTATCCTTGTCATATTCCAGTTGTGCTTTTATGCCCTCTCCAACAAGATTACATCCAAAAGGCAATAAGGAGCAGCAAAATTTAAGACACCTGCCTCCAAACCAGGGAGGACCAGACCTGTTTTCCTCCTGCTGCTCCTGTTTTGGCTCTCAGCTGGTTACAGAGCAGCAATGGAAGAAAGTATGAGGAGTAAGACTCTTCTCGGGGGGCACAGGAATGGATGAGCACGGCTCTGGGGGAGGATAGGCAGGGAAGAGGGATGCAGGACAGACAAGGTGGGTGGGGAGGATGAGTCATCTTCTCCAACTCCAATATATTGTGAACTACTCTGTGCTCATTTGAGTGTCCTGAGATCTGACCCAACGCTCCCTCTTGGCTGTTCCTAGCTATATGTTGTTTTTGGCCAATGTACTGAAATGAACATTGGTGTTAGAACATGATTTTGTAAAATAACAGGTAATTTCCTCACTGAAGTGGAAACCTGATGATGCCAAACCTTCCCAAATAAATTTAAAATGTATCTCTCCCTCAAAGTCAGTATTACTCATACAAAATCCTTCTTCTTTTGCGGGGAGATGAAAAGATTTTTGAAAGCGTCTATTAATAAGAAGTGGTTTAGAAAACCTGGAATGTAGAGGAACTCTTTCTATGGTAGCAGTCACCTGTTTAGTAATCTCTTGCAGACTTATAAAAAGCCTTGTCCTTAGCATTTCCTCTAAACCAACTTAGGAGAAGCAAGGCGAGGAAAAAACCGAAGTGTTCTGTAATCTCTTCTTCCTTGACTGACATTTTGAATAACATATTGGAAGCTTTAATAAAAAATGTTGGGTATTTCTTTAAGCCAAAAATAGTGCCAAAAATGGTGTACCTCTTCTAAAAGACAATGTTTTCTTTTTTTTTTTTTTTCCAAATAACTTGCTTTTCTAGTTGATTGGATAAATCATAAAGGTGAATCATAATGATATTCTTACCTGCTTGTTGGCTTTTGCTTTTTCTTCTCCTCTCTCCCTAGGTACCCTGGTGTCCCTGCTGATATCCAAGAAGAGAATGGGATCCAGTACAAATTTGAAGTATATGAAAAAACTGTTATGGCACAATAAGGGAGGCTTTTTGTACTTCTGTGTAAGGGCAGGTATTTTAAACCATGAAGTTTTACTGAGTGTAAAGATAACATTAAAATTTTGAAGAAAATTATGCCTGATGGTAAAATACCTCCGTAGTGAATGGTTCCAAAAACCACACCCCACACTTTGAAAGTACACCCTGCAGAAGGGGGTCTGAGCAATTCCACAACAAAGGTTGCAGGAGACTTTGCATTGATCTTACAATCCATGGCAGCATCCCTGACAATTCCACAGATAAGGAAAGGCATTAGACTGTGTCAGAGCTTTTCTGCTGAAACAAAGGGTTTTAGTATCTCTCTCCTTGTTCAAAACGTGCAGCACTGAGAAAGCAGCAATCCTCCCAAGTTTGACTAGGGTGTTGTATACATTTATAACAGCCTTTAAAATGTGTTGATCTAGGGGTAAAGGTAAGCAAGGCCAGCAGGGGAAGGGGGATCAGGAAGTGTCATGCAGCAGTTGAGGGGTGCACTGATCCAGGACCTGTTGTTAGTGGTCAGGAGCACATAGTCATGGAATGATTATATGTAGGTGCTTTTATTAAGAGCTCTGGGTGTCAGGGCTACACACCCAAATCTGACTCTGACACGGGTTCGGGACGAACACATTTTTATACCCTTATCGTTAGATAACTACATATTAATTATTGAACTTATATTCTTCTATTCTAGACATTGATTTCATCCAAGCATGGATTTTGTTACTTCCATCAAACCCCCCAAACATCGTTTCTCATTATTTTTGTTACGATTAAACAGTAATTATATCCAATTAACAAACAGTCATCCCAACAATCATATCATCATAGTCATTACATGATTATACAGGTGCAGCCTAACATTTTCCCAGGGCCTACCAGGCCTATCCTTCCTTTCTAACTCCCCTGAATATTCCATGATTTTAGAAACATTTTATCCTCATACTGTCACTCCAGGGTGCATCCCACAGGATCACCAGTCCTGCTGCACAGCCTGCTGCAGGTGGGCTCCTCTCCCCGTGGGGCTGCCAGGAGCCTCTGCAGCAGGTGCTGCCCACAGGATCACAGCCTCTTTCCTGTATCTGCTGCTGCACTGTGGGCTCCTCAGGGCTCCCTGTGGGCTGAGGGGAGCCTGAGCTGCTCCTGCCTGACCTGCCCTGCAGGGCTCCTCTCCCCTCACAGCACCTCTTGCCCCAGCTGTTTTTCCCCCCCCTCCTTATTTCTGTTGTCCCAAGGTGCCAGTGCCACTGGTGGGCTCAGCCTTGGCCAGCAGTGGCTCTGCCCTGGAGCCAGTGGCATTGGCCCCACAGGACATGGGAGAAGAAGTTTCCAGCAGCTTCTCACAGAAACCACCCCTGCAGCCCCCCTGCTCCCCACACCTGGCCACACAAACCCAGCAAAATCTGTTAAAGAAGCTTCAGTATTTCCCTAGGTTCAGGGTTTTTAACATTTCCCTAGGTTTCACACAGCTGTGTGAAAGCTTTGCTGCTCTCATAAGAAGTCACTGTCAGTTTGACTGCAGCCCCTTCAAAGTGGAAGAAAATATGCATTGATTTCTTAAAAGTCTGTGTTTCTGTGTTCCTGTCAAGCATTATCAGTAAAGATGCAGTTTGGTTATCAGTGTGATTTTGAATAATCTAGGTGACAAATATGGATTATAAGCAATAGTGGAGTAATTCTGTTTAAATATTAGATATAGTTGAATACAAAAATACTAAAAAATATTAAATAAACTGGTTTAATTTACACTGATGTCCCCTTAGAACATCAGCTATGAGCACCGCTTGAATTTCCCATGGCACTTTACTACAACACCTAGCTGATAAAAAACATATTTGTTGCAGCACCTGCTCTGAGTTGTCTCAGTTTTCTCTGTTTCCTTTGAAACTGTAAGCACTTCCCTGTATTGATCTTCTTGTTCTGTGTGTGCTGATGTTACATCAATCGATAAAAACAAGTTTATGCTTACATAATGCTGCAGGAAGTCTCCAGAGTTTTAAATTGACAGCACATTGTTGAAGGGGAGGAAAGAGACTGCTACCAGGGAGATGTCATTTGTTTTTTTTTAAATACAAGTCACAGTGACCCTGGCAAGAGAATAACCTCCTGAAAGTGTTTAAAACATACCTGTTATAGGTCAGTGTTGAAAGCTCTGACAGTTTGCAAAGTACTGTGTTTAGGACAGCTGACATTTATTAAAAGTGGGAGAAAAGACTTCATGCAATGTTGGCTGAGGCCAACATACATTAGAAACTTTGTGCCTAAGTGCAGAGATAGGGTTCACTGAGGTCAGGATGTTTTGTAGCATCATTTCAGTTTCAAAGAACTTTTAACTTGGGTGCAAAAATAAGCCTGCTGAGAACATAAGTGATTACTCTTGATTCTTTGTGGACTCACTCAGTCCTCTCCAGATTTAACTATGTCCTTTGTCAGATACAACAACAAATTAAGGTAATTGACGTTTCGTGGAAATGCAAACTTCTGTCTCCTGCTTGAAACTTTTCAGAACATAATGCTGTTCCTTCAGTGTGGCTCTCTGCCACAAAGATCCATTTTTGTTTGGTGGGGTTTTCAGTAGAAGCACTGCGTTGGGACAGGACCTTTTGTACCACAGCTTTTCAATATACAGAGCCCTGTCCAGAATTAGGAGAATGCATTTGACTGCAGCGAAGCAGTCAAAGCAAATTCATGTTCACCCCATGGACAGACAGCCCAGGCACCGCTCTTTACCCGCACCAAGGTTAAAGACTGTGTCAGGATGGCTGGGCAGAAGGGTGTGAGCCTGGGTGCTCAGCAAGAACATGCAGACTGTTTGCTCTCAGTTATTGTCAGGGTGGTTACCTGGCCCCTGTAACTTGCCCAGGGTAAAAATAAGTCTCCTACTGTGGCCTGAAGAGAAAAAAAGCTGTGTTCCAAAAGCGTCTTTCCCATGTTTTGTTTACTCCTGTACCTCATTGATGAATAATTCCTTGAAAAGCCATAGATTCTCATTATGTCCAGTACAGGGGGGAAATGTCATGTTTTTACCTAGTTCCATGCAGCTAAGTGCAATGAACAGCATCATGAGTGACAGTGTAATTACCAATCACCAAGAAAAGTCTATACAGGTATAATTTAATCCTCCTCATTCATGCTTTACCAGGAACAAACTGTTCCAAACATATTAAAATCTTAATTTTCAAAGATAATACTAGATTTAACAAGATAGCTAAAACCAGAGGGTTTCCATAAAAAATGAAAAACAAACATAAATGTTTTTATTGCTTGTCTATTACTCATTATCTCTTACCTGACAGTGGACAGCGATTTCCATTTGGCTGTAGAAAGCCGATGTTTTCAGTAGTGTTAGAGCCACGGTGTATTCAAGGTCAGAGCTGGGAACATTCCAACAACAAATCTCTGTCGTGGACAGCAATCCGTGGAAAAGAAAGGTACACTCTGAAAAATAAGTTAGCTAATTTAGCGAATAAAATACTATTAGTATTTATACAGAAGAGCAGGGGAAAAACAGGAAGGGGAGAATGGCAATGATTATCTTATTCAGGTTATCTGAGAGCACTGGTAGCACTTGACATGACATCTTAATGGGGAACCGACAATTGTGTTGACTTCATCAGACAACAGCTAATTTGCTGAGGACTTAAACCTAAAACCGGACTTAGCCTGAGTGGTTAAAAAGTTATGCTAGCAGAAGAAGGTGGGAGCAGGCAGAGGCAGAAGCTGACTTGGAGGGAAGCATTGTTCCTTAATCAGGATAGAAAATTAGGTGAGTGGAGGTGACAGATGAGGTGACAAAGCCTGATGAGTACAGAACTAGGAGATGCCTCCCTTATTATTCAGGTGTGCATTAGCTGTCTCTGCTTGCCCTGAAGGGCTGTAGGAATAAAGCCAACCAGGTTAGGGTAAGGCTGGCTGAAAAATCTGAAGAGCCAGGTCCTGAAACAAGAGTGGAAGAGGAGAAAGAGAACTGAGAAGGGGAAATTGATGTTTCTTAGAAGGATACGTGGTTTATCGTGTTAATTTGCCCTGTAGCTGTAATTACTAAGAAAACACTTTAAAGTGCTGCGGGGTTTAGCACCTTGAAGATGCTGTGACAAAGAATGTCGTTAGAGAGGGATTTTCAGGATTTGGGCGTTGGTGTGACTGCCTTTGTCAGCTCCAAAGAAATCCTCCGCTGGAGCTGCTCTCCGGAGGTGCCTGCTCTACACCCAGGAGCGAGAGTCCCATCCCAGGGCCTCCCGTGCCCAGGGTCTGTCGCTGTGCCCAGCCCAGTGCTCTTCTGCTTCCCTCGGTTCTGGGACTGCCTGTGGGAAGCCTGCTCTTTTCCCTGCCTTCATTTGCTTTCAGCTGGCTCTGGCGTGATCCTGGCTTATTCTACCCTCTGCAATCGTTGTGTCTCCTTTCGGAGATGTAACATCAAAGCAAAATTCATACAAGAAGGCTTTTGTTAGATTAATTGACATGGTTGGAAAAAGAATAGATGAGCTCTTAACCAGAGGTCTATTCTGATTACATTTTCAGGACTTTTTTCCGAGTGACTTGGACAATGGCTTACATTGCAAAAGTTGTCTGTTCATTTCCAATTAAAATGTGTGGGTTAAAGTAGATTATCTTTTCTCATCTTGTTTTGCTTTTTTTATTATTTGATGGTTTAGCTACAGAATGTGTATGTCATCTTCAGTCCTTGAGCTGTAGTCCTCGCCGTTCTGTTCCTTATCTCTTCAGTTGTCCCATTGGATTGAAAATTTACAGAAATTCAGAGAATTGGGCTGATCAAGAGAACTAACTATTTCAAATAGATGTTTTTTAAGTATGTGCTTATTACTGATTAAGTGGTGGTGAAGTGTTTTCCTTGAAATTGGGCCATATATTTGCCTAAGTAAACAAAGCTGTAGGCATGAAAAAAAATATTTTGTCAAGTGATGTCTGATGTGGAAAAAAAAAAAAGGAAAAGTAAATGCAAACTGAGAATAAACAGAACCTGAGAGGGCCATAAATGAATGATACACCATTACCTATGAAGCCCTAAATCAATCTCTTTTCCTTCCTTGAGCAGTTCAGTTTAATAAGTTCCTAACACCAAGCAGAGTCTTCTTCAGTAAGCAAGCCATTATTCAAAGCCATAAAATAATTTATGAATTATGGAATTGATTTAATTGAGATGGGCACATGCACGAAAACAGAACACTTTGATGTTCATGCTTCCTCCAAATGCAGTTTTCCACACAAAACCCTGCTGGGAGCACTCACATTGGTTTCGGACAGCTGTCCCGTGGATGGATTACCAGCCCTTCACTGGAGATGCCTGCTTCACCTCAATAACTTAAAACGGATTGGGCCACTGAATTGCACTAAAGCTTGTTCAGTTGTACTAAGGAGCACTTTAGAAGTGTTTAGTCTTTTTAGTTCTGTATCAGTAGCTCATTGAACATGTCCAAAACAAGCTCCTGGAAATGATTTCTTGCGAAAACAGCTGGAAAAAGAGCTTCATTTTCACAAGAGCACTTTTAATCACTATACCTCCTCTTGTTAGGTTTTGCTCAAAAGGATTAAAATTTAGATCTGGTCCCATCAGCAGTCCTAGGTGGAAAACCTCATTAATGTAATATATCTAAGTTTAGAAAGATTCATTGTTTTCTAATTAATTTTAAAACCTTTTTTTTTCATGCCTGTTCAGTTGTTTATCATGGTAGAAGGCAACCCAATTGACTGGAGTTCTTTACTCACTGAGTATTTTTGTGCATATTGCTATTTCAGCCAGTCAAAATTGATTTCTTTAGTGTTGACTCTCAGTGGCTCTCATGAAATTATGGTTATCTTTCCAATGGAATCATGTAAATTCTTCTCCTTTTGTTGCAGACCAGTTTCACCTTCTTTCTGCACAGTTCACTATATTTTTTTTGTAGCATGTAATTCAGATTCTTTTAGAAACTGCTCCAGACATAAAAGCACAGCCAACGTTCTGCTGCAATCTAAACAATTTATAAACATATGTATGAGAAAGATTCTGCTCTAAGGATGTTCACAGACTGTGGGAGCTGGCAAAAGATAGTTATCCCCCAAGCCTGCTGATTTATAGCAGCCGGGAAGGTGGCACTTGAATTGTGCAGCCTTGCAAAGGCTGGTGCTGTGGAACAAGACATTTATTGCAATATATTCTCTAAAGCTGTTAGAGGGAGCCCTGCTTCCGTCACCAGCCACAATTATTCCTGCAAGTGTCACAAGTGCAGTTCCCACACACACTCAGTTTTTTAATCGAAGTACTTGGCAATAAACCACCAAACACTCCAGAGAGATTATTTATCCAGGCAGAAAACTCCACATCCTAAATAGCTAATCAAAGCATGCTTGATGGAAACCAGGAGATACCTGGGCACTGGCATGATCTGCCTGGAGGCAGAGGGTCACACCAGAGCCTGGCGGGCCCACGGAGCAGGGACAGTGCAGTGCCGCCTGTGCCTCCAAATTGCCTGGGAAACAAACCAATAACATAACAAGGCTCCTCTCCAGATTTTACACTGCACGCATGGGGTTTTTGTGAGACACTTCATGGACTCCTAATTCCTTCTGTTTGGTTTTGATCATTATTTTTGAAGCACAAAACATAGCACTCCACTTCTCTCTTAGACCTCTCAAATGATGTCTCTACATCACTACCATAATCCCCTTTGAAGAATTTGAACAAGCAAGCAGCTGTGCCTGTTACATTTTAGATATATTTTTAAGAACACTGTTGTTTACCTCATGAGCGCATTCCTCTCAGCAAACAGTTCTACTACAGTAAACATCTGCCTCTGTACCCAATGGTTTAGAATGTATTTAAGTATTTAATGTGTTTATTTTAATTATATACCAAATTAGTTTATCATAAAAATGGTTTCAGGGTTTGGGGTTTTTTTCAGTCATCCCAATTAAACCAAGGTAATTAGGCTTCTATATTTTTCCATTCATTCACCATTTTGAAAATAATTCTATGCACTAATACATTATAAAGTAACTAATTTACTAGAATGACTTATGTTACATTATATCATGTTCAACAATTTCAAGGGCAATGAAATAATACATAAGTAATTACATACATAAGCAATCGTGGCTCCTTCCCTTGAATGAGTTCTTGCTTGTGTAGGCTGAGGCTGGCCAGTAACAAACAGACACGACAGAGTGTTTACAATTTCTCATGGGAAGCAAAATCCAAAACTAGGGCAGGGGGTGAGGATGTCAGATCGAATTTCACTATTTCCATTCGTTTCCTTTCTTTTATCTTCCTGTGAACAAAGTAGCGCAGTTGACCTACCTGACCAGGATCCCCAAGGACACAGGCAAGGCCCGCCTGTGGCTGATGACACTTGGGCCCCACAGGTGTCCCTGGAGTGCCAGGTGCCAAGCCAGGGCCTTCAGCTCTGAGACTGCCTTCCCAAAGCAGGGCTCCTGGGCTCCAGGCTGCAGTCTGGTGCTGGGCTTCCTGCAACTCGCTGACAACTGGTATCCAGAAAACTAAATATGTCATTTTCCTGCCTGACTGCCCATATTTGCTCACAGTTTATAGAGAATCACCCACCTGGGGCCATGCTGTGATCTCAGAAATGCTCATTAGGTCGTGGCCTTGACGAGCAGCAGCTCACCTCGAGGGCTGAGCTCCTCCTCAGCTACCAGAGACTGTCTGCCCCCAGGATCTGGTGCTGGCTGATGGCAAGTCCAAGTGGATGAACATTTTCCTTGTTGAACATTCAGAAAAAGTTGCCAAGCAGAATTGCAATCTGGATGGGACGTTGCTATGACTAACACTGTGAGCCTACGAACATTGGTCCTGAGTCCTTCCCTGAGCTGGGGGGCATTTCCCACAGGGATGAACCTGTACAGGGAGTGTGCACACCTGAGCAGGCTTTGGCTCCATGGGTGTGTGACTGTGAATGTGCTACACTAAAAGGAGTAGCAATGTTGCTCTCTGATTCCTAAATGCACTAGATCCATAAGTCAGGCCTGTGAATAACTGTCATGCTTCTAGTAAATTCTACAGAGTCCTTTGTTAAAATCTTTGAATTAGGCTATTAATTCAGTGCCACTATGTTAAAGTGCTGTTAAAATCTTTAGGCCTAAAGCTTTGGTTAGTTCTGAGGCTATGTTTTGCAGGGAGGTCCACTCTTAACCCTGTAACTCAGTGGCAGGGTCTCCCTTATTCCTTTGCATCCTCACCCTTTCCCATTCTTACTCTTTCTCCTGTCCTCAGCCTCCATATATATCACTTTAGTTTGGTTTTAATTTTAGATTGATTGAGTCTAGATTTTGAGCTCTGTGCTTGAACTGTAAGTAGTAGAGTGAAGCATGTCACTTTGTTGCACTTTCACTTTTTTGTTAAACCTGATTTGGCAATACCTTTTCCAGTGATTCTTTGAGCAACCTAAAACATCCATTTGTGACAAACATTTTTAGTTAATTAAAATTATTGTTAGAATTCTGCAACCATGGAACTTTCTCCTGTACATATCCAGGCAGCTCAGCTGTCAGTGAAATACAGGAGAGGGCTATCAAGAAGTGTGATAAACAAATATGCCATGTGCATATGCAAACATCTGTGTTTTATAATAAAATTTGTGCTTCTGAGATGTGTTGCCTGCTCTGGCTTTCCACTCTCCTTCACTTTTAGCAGGAACTTCTTGATACCAGTAGTTGTTTTTCTATCCAACCAAGAGTATCCATGGTGATGTTTATAAGAAAAAAATCTAATTATCTTCATAAAAGTGTTCTTCCAAGAGCTGGTTTGATACACAGGTTTTTTTGGGGTTTTTTTTGGTCAATGATTCATGTTGGCTATCAAGCTCAACAGCAGAATGCGGGCAAGGATGGAAGGAGGAATAAGAAAGGGGACATTTAGAGCTGCAAGAACTACAGAAGTGGTACTGTTTCAGCAGCAGGAGTGCTGGTATATACACAAGTGTACAGTGCCTCTCCATCTCACAGAATTAACCCAACAACAGGACTGTGAAGAGCAGTAAACTCCTCAAGAGTGGTGCTCAGTACACAAGCTTTTCTGAGGCTGCATGGCAAAGAGTGAGTATTAAGAATGTGGATGAGGTAGGGGAGAAAAGCAAACAACAATAATTAGAATCTTACCATGGGCAGAAAAAGCCCCAAAACATCTGTGGACATTCTCCCAACTTAGTTTTTGAAAAAGGTTAAAGAGTAACTGAGGAACCTGCCCTTGGAATGTTTGTCTTAGTGGCTTATTCATACCATTTATCCAGCTCTTAGTCATGGTGGCTTCTCATTGATCCTGACGTGCACTTTTAAAAAATAGCAAGGCACAAATCCCCTTCACACTGCTCCTGGAACCTTCTCTGTCTGCAATGCCGAGCTCAGTGCTGTGCAGCTGGGTGCTGTGCCGTGGCCAGCTGCTCGCTGTCCGGCCGCGGTGGCTCGCTCGGCTGCCAGCTCACCCTCTCATGCCCTGCACACCCTCGGCGAGGCGGCCGTCAGGGCTGCCTGCAGGGTCTCACACAGCCCCCTGCGAGCAGCGAGGACGCCCTGCCAGGTGCACTCCAAGAAAACCCCCCTGGAGCCTCTGAGGACCATCAGGAGGGCCTGTGGCTCTTGGATGCATGAGAGAACACGCCGTGAGCACCACCAGAGGCACACAGCAACTGCAGAGAGCACAGCACAGCGAAGGGATGGCAAGGGTCAGGCTTGCTGCTCCAGGGCAGCCGTGCTTGGGCGACCTGCAGACCTCCTGCCATGAGCCAAGGAAGGCGTGGGCAGCGCCCGCCTGGATTTCTGTAGAGAACATCCTTGTTCTGTGTCCCAGAAGATGCCCACAGGCTCTCCGTCAGAAGCAAAGAGGCTCAGGCAGCTGCTCCTGGATAGCCTGGAAGAAACAATGCCCAGAAGGGGTCTCACTGCTGAACACCAGAGGAGAATGCACACACACAGAGCTGCATCCTTCCAGCAGTGCTGCGTGACAGGGAAAGACCCAAGGGGCAGAGAGTTAAGGCTCTGAACCGCGGGAAACCTGTGAGGGCTGTCGAGCACCGGCACAGGCTGCCCAGAGAGGCTGTGGAGTGTCTGTCCTTGGAGGCACTAAACAAATGGTGGCAGGGTGCTCCTGGGTGATCAGGAGGCTTGGACTGGATGGCTTCCAGAGATCCGCTCCAGCCTCAGCCAGACTGTGTTGCTGTGGAGGCGTCCTAAGCTTGCATGGAAACCAAGAAGTGTCTTTCTGCTTTGAAATTTCATAGGATTCTAGCCTGTGAAACTAACCAGGAATTACTGCAAAGTCAAACTTGGTCACACCTGAGGGAAGCTTCTCCTTGGGCTCAGCTTCCTCTCAGCCCTGTTAAATCCTGCCTGGGTGGCTGGAAGCAGTGTGGTGGAGAGGAGGGTGTTCGGTGCGTTGTTCCTCCGTTGGCTGCACCGACAGGAGATCACAAAGCACGGCCAGGGAGCCCTCGGTGCTGCCTCTGTCCGGAGCAGCCACCCGCGCCAGGGCAATCCCCGGAGGTGCTGCGGGCTGGGGGCGTGACAGGGGACGGGGCCAGGGGTCAGGAGGTGTGGGGTGACGGGATGTGTGCGGCTGTGGGCTGCGGGACGGTGTGAGAGAATGAGGGTGCAGGTGTGAGGGGTGGGCAAGAGCAGGGTGGTGCGGGGTGTGTGGGGTCTGACAGGTGTGAGGGGTCTGAGGGGAGTGTGGGGTCTGACAGGTCTGAGGGGTGTGTGGGGTCTGACAGGTGTGAGGGGTCTGAGGGGAGTGTGGGGTCTGACAGGTCTGAGGGGTCTGAGGGGAGTGTGGGGTCTGACAGGTCTGAGGGGTGTGTGGAGAGTGTGGAGTCTGAGGGGTCTGAGGGGTGTGTGGGGTCTGACAGGTCTGAGGGGTGTGTGGGGTCTGACAGGTCTGAGGGGTCTGAGGGGTGTGTGGGGTCTGAGGGGTCTGAGGGGTGTGCGGGGTGTGTGGGGTCTGACAGGTCTGAGGGGTCTGAGGGGAGTGTGGGGTCTGAGGGGTCTGAGGGATGTGCAGGGTGTGTGGGGTCTGACAGGTCTGAGGGGTCTGAGGGGTGTGTGGGGTCTGAGGGGTGTGTGAGGTCTGACAGGTCTGAGGGGTGTGTGGGGTGTGTGGGGTCTGAGGGGTCTGAGGGGTGTGTGAGGTCTGACAGGTCTGAGGGGTGTGTGGGGTGTGTGGGGTCTGACAGGTCTGAGGGGTCTGAGGGGTGTGTGGGGTCTGACAGGTCTGAGGGGTGTGTGGGGGACGAGGAAGGTGAAGGGTGTGAGGGGATGTGGGTTGTGAGGGGTGTCCGGGTGCGGATGTGGGGGGGCCGAGGGGCAGCAGGTGGAGGCAGCCGTGGGGCGCTGAGGGTGTGAGGGGGCACAGCCGGGGGTGAGGGGCTGTGGGTCCGGCTGTGGGCCCGGGCGAGCCGCCGTGGGCCGCAGGGCGGGCCCGCGGGGGTGGGCCCGGGGGTGGGGGCTGCGCGGGGCAGCGGCTGTGGAGGGGCAGCGCAGCCCCGCCGAGGCCGAGGGCGGTGCCGGGGGCGGCGCTCGGTGTCCCGGCGCTGCCGAGTGTCCCGGTGTCGCTGGCGCCGCCGGGAGCGCCAGGAGCGGCGGCTCCGTCCCGTCCGCCCGCAGCGGAGCCGAGCGCGCAGGGAACGGCGCTGCCGCCTCGCCGCCGACAGCGCGGTAAAGTATTTAAACTAATTCTCGCAGCCTTCATCTCGTGCTCGTGGTGTCTGCGCGTTGCTGCTGTGTGTGCTTCTCGCTGCCGAGAAGTTTGCGGTCCCTGCTCTTTCCCGGCACCGCTCCGGGAGCCCCTCAGAGCCGTCGCGTTGCGAGTTGCGGTGGGAACTTTGGGGTGGTGGTGGCGGAGCGGTTTTGGCAGCGTTGGAGTGGGAATTTTTGTAAGTCAAAAGTAACTCGTACTTGGTAAATTTAAAGTAGCAAAACAAGTTTTTAGTACCTTGACTGAATTTGCCAGGTTTAATGTGTATATGAAGAATCATAAAAAAACCGAAGTGCTCATGCTCTTCGAGTGTGAAAGCTTTTTTCCGAGATGAGAATCAATGACAGTTTCACTGGAATGATTCTAGACTCTCTAAACACAACTGTGAGAGCTTGTTTAACAGTGAGGGTGCTGAGGCTCGGAGGGCAGGAAATCTGGCTCTCACATTAAACAGGTGAGGAATACTTTGCAAGGACTCCTTCATTCATATCACGCTTTCATGACACTGTTGCCTTCATTTGTTTATTTGTTATAACGTCGATGGGCTCTTTCCTCCTCAGTGCTGTGATTAGACTATTAGATTCAGAACCAGGTTTTCATGCTATGAGGTGCCTGGTGCTATTTTGTCTCAGAGTACTTTCCAGGACAATATTGCTATTTGAAAACAAAGCTAAGCCCTTTCTAAACAGCACGATGCAGGAATATTATTTGCACAAGAATAAGAGGAATTTATGGGTGATTTGACAGACCAGCTCATGATTCAGTGTCACACACTGAGTTCTGTAAGTTCCTCATTCCTCAAACTGCTTTAAAGCTTGAAGCTGCTTTCAAAGTTTACCTCCACAGGTGAGCGGCATCTGTGTCAGTCTCGATAGCTTAGGAACTCATGGAGTGCCTCTGACATGGCAGTTAATTAAATTTAGGAATGCTGTATAGTCCCAATCTGCTCAGCACCAATCTGCGATGAATTATCCAATAAATTACTGTTTGAGGGAATCTGCTTGGCCGGTGGTCTTTCACTTCAAAAAAGCCAGCTGTGAGGTTTTTGGAGCAGGTTGTAGCCAGTCCAGGTGTGATACGATTAACAGATGAAGCTGTGGCTGTCATCCAGCACTTGGGAGTGTGTTCTGCATTATGTTGTTCCAGTTGTGAACCTGTAACACTTTCTTTTGATGGTAGAGTATGTGAATCTGAAGAATTGGTGTGTTTCTCTTCCCCGTTTAATGAATCTTCTCTTCACTTTTCTCTGCACAGAAACATCTCAGGCTTTCTCCAGGCAAGCTCGTACCTGCCAACCCCATTTACTCCTAACTTTCCAACTGCAGCTGTTGTCTTAGCTCAGCCTTCCCCCCCAGACCAGCAGTCCTGCTGAAGTCGGTGGAAACATCGAATTTCAGCAACAGGAGGGGTTAGAGGAGATGCCACAGAAGCAGCCTCACCTTCAGCCCTGACCTGCTGCACCACTTCAGGTAGCATTATTCTCTCTCCATGCCTGTTTAATATTTAATGTTCTTTTGGCCGTAAAAGGGATTTCTACAGATGGAAAGGCTTATGTAATAAAGCAATATGTCGTCACTTAAGTAAAGTGAGCTGTTAAGAATCAGAGGAGCTTTAGATAAATAGGAAAGAAATGTTAAATCACCAACAACTTCCAGGTAGGTCAAAACTGGGGGAGAGCACAACCACAATTCCAACACGTGTGTTATCTACCAGGTGTTTCTCTGCAGTTTCCTTCTGGAAACCTAAATGCATAAATTGATTGTATACATTTATGAAAGACTTTACAATAATTGTGATTATATTATATTACTTGTCAAAAGTACACATAAAAATCATAATAATGATTTTCACTTCAGTTAAAGCTGAAATAGACAGTACTGAGTCCTGTACTTTTATTATGATGGAGTGAATTCCTAAAGTAATTTTGATGCAAATACCTTTTAAAAATGTTTTATCAAGACAGAGGGGTGAAAAAAACAAGCCACCTGTCAAAGTCAGATTTCCTCCCCAAATTTCCAGGGAGTAAATGTGACTCTCTTTTTTTTTGCTTATTAGACTTTTGAAACAAAGTATATTGAGATCATCCTTTGATTTTGGTATTCACAGTAAAACAGAATGAAATTACTGCTTTTCAGTTAATCACCAGAACATTACTAGTGTTTTCAGTGATTAATAAAAATGAATAATTAATTGCCTTTACAGATAAACCAGTTAAACATTTTTATTTCTCTATGAAGACATTTTAAATAAATGATTGTAATCCTTTAATGCATATCTGATCTTGTAATGGAATAATATTGGTCTGCCAGTGATTAAAGATTTTTTTTTCTCTAAAGGTTTTCCCTGCACACAGGTAAACAAGCACATACAAGACAAAGAAGTTTTAGTTGCGTGTCTGCAGGTATACATTCTTATATGAGTGTATATTGTTATTTACAAATATATATTGTTATGTATGGTATTTATGCTTAATGTTAATTAAGATCTTAATTTTTTGTGTGAAACTTCCTGATTCTCTTTGATGTTGTCAAATGTTTCTTTTGTTGTAGAGCTGATACTGACTGCTCAGGCAGAGGACTGTGTAAAGGACAGTCAGGAAGTAAGAAGGTGACAGTCATGCTTTAATCTTATATAAACACTATATTTATATTGAAGGGTTTTTTTTAAGTTTTCAACACATTTGTTGTAAATCTAAAGGGTGGGAAAAGCTTTCTTCTTTTCTTCCCTTCATGGTTTTTTAACAAAACTCGAGCGCGTTTACAGGAGCAATTAGCAATTAAACGCTCTGTTATTTTCCCCCATTTCCTTCTCCTTCCCGGGGACCCGTGTGCTCTGTAAGGCAGCCCAGCGTGGCTGTGAGGCCAGGGCAGGCGCGGAGGGCAGAGCAGGGCCATGGAGGCAGCGGACGTGCCGCCCGAGGGCTACTCGCTGATCAAGGCCGTGTACCAGCGGCGGCTGCGCCTGACGCGGCTGCTGATCGACGGCGGCGCCTACGTCAACGAGAGCAACAGCCGCGGCGAGACCCCGCTCATGGTGGCCTGCATGACCCCGCACGCCGACCTGCAGAGCGCCAGCAAGGCCAGGATGGTCAAGTACCTGCTGGACAACAAGGCTGACCCCAACATCCAGGACAAGTCGGGCAAGACGGCCCTGATGCACGCCTGCCTGGAGAAGGCAGGCCCCGAGGTGGTGTCGCTGCTGCTGATGAGCGGCGCTGACCCCAGCCTGCCGGACCACTCCAACCGCTCTGCGCTGGTGTACGCCATCAACGCAGCCGACAGAGACACGCTGGAGCTGCTGCTGAAGGCCTGCAAGGCGCGAGGGAAAGAGGTCATCATCATCACCACGGACAAGTCTGCCTCGGGGAGGCAGAAGACAAAGCAGTACCTGAACGTGCCTCCTCCAGACCTCGAGGAATGCACTTCCCCAGCCAACTGCACCTCCCCATCAGAGGTAGAACCACACGAGGGTCCGGAAGACCCATTCAGCTATAAAGAGCTGTATGGTGGGCAGCAGGGGGACAACTCATCTGAAAGAATGCCACTGATGACCAAATCCAGCTCCACACCAGCACGCTTCAAGCTGACACAGGTGCTGCAGTGTGATCCGTGGCTGAAGTGCTGCCCAGCAGTGTTCCAGCAGAGGAAAAGTGCTTCTCCACAAGAACTCCAGAGTATCAGTCCCATGGAAGAGCTCTCCTGTAAGGTCGGTGGCCTTGACTTGTGCAAGAGTGTCGCCACCAGTCATGAAAGTAGAGACAGGAAGGACACTGCTCAGGTGCTGAGAACCTCTGATCAAACCATGTCAAGGAAAGCACTACGTGATGCAATAAACTATCAGACTCCTTTTGTTGAAGAGAAACATAACCCCAGTGAGATTCCCATGGGCATGGATGCCAGTTTGGGACAAATCAGCTTGCTTTCAAACCTTGGCAATATTATCAAGAAAGGAAGTGGAGAAGCAAATTACAACATCTCCGGTTCTCAGTTAACTAACAGTCTAATTCCTGCTGCTGATACCAAAGGTAGTAAGTCATCAAAAGGAACTAAAGAGATTCTTCCCACATACCAGACTTTGCTACCAAGTCCAAGAAGAGGTCTGGAGATGTCTCCTGTTTCTCCAAGAGGCAGAAATCAGGCTCCTCTAGAGGAAGAGGGCTCAGGAGCCTTAGTGTTGGATCAGACAAGGCCAGGTTTTCTGCCTCCACTGAATGTGAGCCCCCGGCCCCCAGTTCCAGAGCTCACTGTCATAAACACAGTCTCTGGAATGATTTCTTACGGACAAACTCACTTAGTACCCCCAGGATCTGCCTTCCCTAAGGGGACCAAAGAGACGAACCTGCTGCGGAGGAGGCCGTATGAGCAGATCACAGTCTGAGCAGGTTCAGCAGTCACTGAATCTTTAACAGGAGAGCAAAGGGGATCTTTATGATATGTAAATATTCAGTGCAGTTCTTGACTGTAATGGTATGTATCACAAAATAGAGCAGGTCTGTGATGTAAAGTAGTGTCTGCCTCAGGATGAGTGGTACAGCTCAGAAACTAAATGAAAAGACATCTAATGAGGCTGTCTTCTGCAAACTAAGAAGTGTTTGTTTTGCTGATTTTGTAAGGTTTTCAACTTGCCTGTGACAGACAACCCACAACGGTCCTTAAGCATTGCAGTTCTCACTGTAGGTTGTAAATACTACCCCTCCAAGCTTTCCCCAAACACACACCCTGGCAGCACCCAGAGAGGGCGGTGCCCGTGGCGTTTGGGACCCCGGAGCGTCTGACTGTGGTGCTGGACAGCGGACTGCCCGTGTCCAGGTTGTACATACGCAGAAACCCCAGAGACAGCGGCGTGCGCGGGGCGGGTGGCAGCAGGCGCACTCGGCAGTGTGTCCTGGCCGCAGCGGCCTCGCACACACGTCCCAGCTGGTGACACCGCTGTCGCAGGGCTGTGCTGCCAGCGCGCCCCGGAGCCCGGCTGGCCCCGGGAGCCGGCGGTGGCAGCCCCGGAGCTCTGCAGCGCTGCCGGGAGCCAGCAGGGCGAGTGACCGACCTGCCCGGGGTGTGCCACAAGCCAGCCCCTCTCAGGCTGTCCCCGGCACCGCGCACCGCGGGCTGCTGCAGCTGCAACCTCTGGAACCCGCTCCAGAGGGACTTTTTAATTGAAAAAAGCGAGAAAAAGAGCTTTTATTTGGGAAAAGCGAGGGTGCGGGGGGCAGAGCCTGCGCCTGGAACAGGCTCTGTAGCCTCCTGCAGTTCTGGAGCTCCCAAAAGGAGACCTGCCCGGCAGGCGGGGGCAATCTGCCCCAGTGAGAGCGCTCCTCACCGGGGCACGGACACCGGGACACAGCCGGAGTGTCTGCGGGAGCAGGGGCACTGCACACACACACACACACGCACATTTGGGAGCAGGGAGCGCTGTCCTCTGCTCAGACAGACCCAGAAAAGATAACCCAACAGCTTCAGGGAAGGTGAGGCCCTGGCACAGTTTCCCCAGAGAAGCTGTGGCTGCCCCATCCCTGGGAATGTTCCAGTGGCTTGGAGCCACCTGGTCTAGTGGAAGGTGTCCCTGCCCTGGCAGGGGCCTTGGAATGAGATGGGCTTTTATTTCAGGTGGTTTCCAACCCAAAACTCTCTGTGATCCTGTGAGTCTAATTATGAAACTCACCCGGGAGATGGAAACCCACATTTTGCCTAGTTTGAAACAGAGGGCTGAATTTCCCACAAGTGGAAAGCAGTCCTCTGCAGCCTCCGAGCTGCTGTGTATTTTTAAGTATCTCTAAAAATCTTTATTTCCTTTAGTGTCTTGTGATTCCAAGTGTCTCCCTTGTCTTTGTGTGCATCCTATAGATGCTGGATTTCTGGTATTGCATTTAGATCTCGTCTTCTAAATTTTGAGAAAAAGTGAATGTGTTCTGTTGTTGTAATTTGCAGAAATTAGTTGTATTGAAATGGTGTCTGTGTAATGTGAATTTCAGTATACTGAAATTAGGTATTTATTTCCTGGAAATACTCAGTGGGTATGTTGCAGCTTCAGTCAAAGTTCACCAAATCTGACATTGCCTAAGAACAGCCTGTAATGTTATTTAGCTTTGCACTTAGTAGGAGACAATTTAACGGGGATCTTAACATAAAACAGTGCTACGGGGATCGTAAACATAAACCAGTTCAAAGAGGATCGGAGACATAAAACAATTTGAAGGGGATCACAAACATACAAATATTTAATGGGGATCATCACCATAAAACAATTTAATGGGGATTCTAAGCATTAAACCATTTAAAGGGGATTATAAACATATACTCTCTGTAAATAACTTTTTGGGAGTATTTGTTTCCATTCAGGTTCTGCCTTTTCCTTCAGGAGATTTTCCTGGATCAGGCCCTGTGTACACCAGGTACAAAAAAGGATTATGTGGACATATTTTTATGAAATTATGTGGAACAACATATGTCAGTATTAACTGAGTACAAATTAGTCCCTACATAGAATACACTTTCCAAATGTTTTTATGATAATACAAAAGGAAATGGCAACTTCTCATCTGTTCATCTCTCACTTAACTTAGTGAAGTTAAATATCTGAAGGGGAAAATAGACCTTTAAAAATCAAAAATTCTTTCTTAGAAGACATTGACTATCACCAGGTGTTCCAACTGGTATCTTTACTGAGGGTATGAAGCCCAATTTACGCTGTTTTGGTTTTAAAATTAATTACGTATCTGGGACTCTGGCTCCCTTAAATTAAACCATAATTTTTCTATTAAATGCTCAGACGTTGGAGGGAAGTGGCAAGTGTCTTGAAAAGGGAAGTTTTTTGGTAGTGTTACCAGTATTTTGTGATTAATTGTGATGCAAAGTAGTGTGAAATGTTAATATTATTGTTTGTGTTACTGTTACAAGTGACCTTCAAAGGAAAAAGCTTTGTTCTCTTGCTGTTGTTATGCTGAATAAATAAAAGTTATTTTTCCCCCTCAGAGAGAACATGGAAATAAGCACATGCTTTTATTCACCACTCAGGAAATGATGAGTCATTGCAAAAGGTACTCGCTCAGAAGTGTTTCTCAGGCTGCCTCTGTACAAGAAAATGGGAACAGTTACTTCAATTTAATCCAATACAGCTAAATTTGTCCAGAGCACGGTGCGAGAGAGGCTCTCTCCACCTGCCGGAAGCTTGCTGCGGCTCCACTTGTGGAGCAGAGATGCACTTGTGTCATCTTTGAAGCCTGAATCCATGACATTTCCCAGCCACCCCGATGTTCTTTTCAGCAGAGCGCGGTCAGCCCGACCCGAGTGCCTGATGTTAAATCCTGGGTTAAAAACAAGCCTTTTCGGTGGCCTTGGTGGCTCCCGGCACAGGAAGCACCCGGGGCTGGTGGGGAGCGGGGCTGTGGCCCCCGAGGCGCTGCGGTGACACGGTGACACGGCGGTGACACCGCGCCGAGCCACGCCATGCACCCCCAGGGCAGAGAGGATTTCAAACCGCGCTGCCTGCTTGGGAAAGGTGGGGAACAATCCGGGCTGCTTCCTCCTCCTCCTCCTCTTCTCCACAGAACGCTGTGAAACCACACAATGCGAGCAACTTCCAAACCAATAGTGGAGGCTTCACAAAAAGCAGTGATTATATAAGAACTCCCCTTATTTTGGTTTAAGAGATTTAAGAGCAGCAAGGCACTACACAAAAATGTTGAAAACTAGCAGTTTTCAAGGTTGTGTTTAAGGTGCAATGTTCAAAATACAGGCCCAAACCATCTTTCCCTGCACACTTAATCTGGTTTTGCTATTAAAGAGTAATTGCTTTGTTGTGATCTTTGTCTTTCACAACTACAGAGCACTTCCAGAAGAATATTGCCATAATTTGATGCAGCTATACAAGAAAGACAGTAAACTAAGAAGGCACTAAATTTCCTTTTTTCTCCTCATCAATCCCATCTAAGACCTTTATCTCTCTGCATGCCATATACAGCAGAACTAACTACTTTCCCAGCTAAAGCAAGGGATTTAAAAATATTCTTACATTTTCACTGTAAAGTACGGCTGCCACTGCACTGACTTCAAGGAAATCAGGTTTCATAACAAAACACCTTAGGAAAGCCTGGGGGGAGTTTAGAGTCAAAGGGATAAAATTCCAGTTGTCATCACTAAATATTCCCACAAAACATCCAGCTGCCAACCCTCTTGGAAAGACAACTCCAAACTGCTCTTTTACTCCTGTACACAGGTTAACCTTTTTGTGAAAAAGCTCCCCAACATGCAGATATAAATACACACATAGATATGTATATGTATAAATATGCAAAATTCCTGTTTCTCAGCAGCACCTGTTACCTGAGCCAGGCATTGCCGGGACTGATGACGCAGGCAGCTGCAGAGCTCCTGTTAATCCAGGCGTTTTGTCCCAAAAATTATGTCCAGCTAGTTAAAAATGATGCTGGGATCTTACGCTGAACACCAGAGATATTTTCTAGAAATGTACACGGGGCTATTTATTCTCAAGTTCCTGAAACCCAGACACAGAGGCGCGCTGAGGAACTGCAGTAAATTCCTGTATTTTTTCCCCGAAAGCATCAGCAATTTTGAACACTTTCATGCGAGTTTCGCTGACAGACTGAGTTACAGCCTGCCTTCTCTCAAATACATTGGTTTTTAAATATAAACCTCTACATATATTTTAAAACCACACTAATGTCTCCCTGCCAGCCCCACGGCAACACATTTTATTTTAGGAGAGTATTTGAATAAACACAGAGAAACAAAATCAAATTAATTTATTTATGTGCAAGTCAGACTAAACTGACATAAACAACTTCACAGGGGACTAGCAAAGATACACAGGTAAAATTACTTACAGAAATTCATATCTATAGAATAATCCATACAGAATGATCATACTCAGCACATAGCCATTTCCTGGTAGCCCAGATGATGTCTAATTTTATCTGATTATCCTATTTCCTAACATCCAGAGATATTGCTCAGATATACCTCTTCCTTAAAAATACTTCTGGCAGTCGCTGATGTTTCTTACTTAATAGTTTAATGACTTTTAAGAAATCCCAGCACTTCAGGTGGGAACTGGTCAGTGGGAAGATTTCCAAACAGCAGAAGAATGTGTGCCTGTGGTCCCAAAGAGGCCGACCACTGAGAGATGAAATCCTGCAAATCAATGAATGCAACTGCCTGCAACAAGCCACAGCTGAGGATTTAATCACTTCTCCAAACTCACAGCAGAAATCACACAGCCAAGCCTGACCCTTTGGTGGTTACTGCCACTCACTTTAGGAGTGACTAAATTAAATCCAGTACTCTGTTTAGCTATCCCAAGTATAATCAGGTCGTTTTCTTCTAATGTGGAAAATTTTGTTCCTAATTTTAGCCAAGCACACCTTAGTAAATGACAAAAATGAAGAAAGTTCTACCCCTCAATAAGAGAGAACAACTATTAGATAAATCTTGCAAAGGATTAGTAGGTAACAAAAGGCGTCTTGAATTTTAATGTAAGATCACGATAATTTAAGATTTAGGATTAAGAAAACCTTTTCTATCACAGCTGTACCATTGCCATGTAAGAGCCAAAAATTACTGTAATTTACTTTAGTACTAACAGCCTGTAAAATGTGGTGTACAGCATCTGTTAGGTTAACAGATGAGTTAATGCAAGTCCCACAGGAACCACGTGAGAGGAATGGGAAAAGGTGGACAAGAAGTTGACAAAGTAATGCTTCGCAGGGCATTAGCTGTTTTTCAGAAGCTAAAATGTCCTGTGTGGTTGTGGAAGAAACCTCTGGTTTTTCTGGTATCATCTGTTGTAAAATAAAATGAAGCCACAGGGGCTAGCTCCTTAGCTGGATAGCTGGTCCCTCGTAGGGTAAGCACCCCAGGCAAGCAGTCTCAAGATTAAATCTCTGAGGATTTAATCGCTGGAGAAGTGATTAAATCCTCAAGGCCCTAGAGTTGCTCAAGCAAGTCTAGGGCACCTCAGCCCTCTGGAGGCTGGGGTGCCCTAGGCCAGACTGCAGCACAGCCGTGGCCCCTAGCAAGCTCAGTGATTGTCAGCTCTCAGTGCAAATCAGCTCTTTTATGATTTCAGCTCTCAGATTGCTCGTAGGGGCTGTGGCTGGCCGTGGCTCCTAGAAGGCAGAGGAAAGAGAGAGGAGAAGGCGGCCAAGGGTTCCACGATGGTTTATTCTGAGGGTCTTGTGAAGGGTCTTGAAGCTGCTCTTCTAAAGAAATGGGCCAAGACAGCCTCTTTTATAGGGTTAGGGAGGATTGAAAACTGACCAATTGTAAGGGTTAGGGAAGCTAGCCTGTGGGGTCACAGAGAGATAAGCAGGCCTGGAGGACCAGAGTGAGGACTCCTGGTTCAATTCCTGTGACTCAGCAAATACCTATCTCTAAACATCCCTCCACGGAGCTGTAACTGGCCCTGTGCCTGCTACAGGCTGTGCTGCCTGGCAGAAGCCAATGCCACAGGGCCAGTGTCTCAGTCGTGTGAATTCTGGGGAACTGCAGCAGCAAGAGGCAATAAATGGTTTTAATGGACCAGGTCAGGCTCTTCCTGCAGGTGGTTAGCAGGGGTTTAGCTCTGATCTGGGAAATTTGCACTGTGGAGAATTCTGAGAGCTGCAGGAGCCCAGCGAGGGCTGAGAGCCTGAGAGCCATGGGGAAGGTCACTGCAGCCCTGGGGACAGCCCAGAGTGGGACAGCCCTGCTGGGACAGCCCTGCTGGGGACAACCCGGGTGTGGGGACAGCGCTGTCACTGCTGCCACAGCCAGCCCAGCTGAGAGCAGCAGCCAGGGCTGCTCGCTGGCCACGGCACTGCTCTGGCACTGCCAGGCCTTGGGGACCACGGGCACAGTGAGCACGGGCAGAGCAGCTGGCAGTGCCACCCTCCCCTCCTGCAGTGTGGCACCAGCGTACCACGCCACGAGCAGGGACAATGGGAAGGCACTGCATTTCTGTCTGAGAGGCCTTGCTACACAGGGCCAGCCAAAATCTCCTCCAACAGCCACAGGCCTGCTCCACACGGCCCTTCTGGCAAGGACACTGCATTTCTTTCAGTAAAAACATCCTCGGTTTAAAGGGGTTTACAATGTAAAGCACTACAGGGTCAGGCATTGCCTGCTTTGCATCCACTATTCCATTCCAATGGCTTTTTTGAATTCAGAATTTTGTGGCTCAAAAATGTCATAATAAACTCTACTTTTATCAAAATTTTCTCGGATGAGAAGCAAGTCTTCTACAGAATACACATCCTCCTTTCCTGTCCAAACAGTGAGGCTGAACCTATGTCCAGAAAAAGGGAGAAAACAAACAAAACAAAGAGAAAAAGAGTATGTTAAGACAAAGCATGTAAACCCGAAAGACATTGCACTAACAGACTCCTAAAAATACTCAGGATTACAGCATCCTAACTTTAGAAATGAAATTAAATACAAACAACTGCACCCCCAGACCAATTTATCTGTGATCGTTCTGTCTAACCTCAGAGGGATTTAAATAAAAAAAAACCTCAGGTAAATATCCAGCAACAAAATTTACCAGACTGAGCATTTAAGGTTTGATAAATTAATCAATAGTCAGAAGCTGGGCCTCAAAACAGGAAATATGATGCAACCCCAGACGCAGGTGATTGTTGTGCTCTGTGCTGTGTCACATCAGCAGGGTGGAGATGCCACCCAACCCAATTCTCATTAATTGCACAGAACTTCTCAAAAAACACTGAAATCCTCCAAAGCAGTATTCAGTTAAAGCAGTATTTCCACATCCTCCACATGACATACACTTCGTTTTTCCCTTTTGTTTAACAAAACTGTATTAATTTTAAAAATGGATAAATGAACATTCAGTTGTATGTGAGCAAAACTGGCTCAGGAATTTCTGTCTTCTAATCATGCACTGAAGAACCCCCCTGAGTTTTATGAGGAGGTAAAAAAGAACATCCCAGTATTTTAGTTGGAATAATGTTTGTATCCAATGATTCTTGAGACTGACACAATTCTTAAGATACATTCTTTGTGCAATAACATTTTCTAATCAATTTCCCAGTTTTAACAGCTTAATTCTAATTTCTGTCTTGAGTCTTCATCATAAAAAAGAACATCAGCACTTAATTTGTCCACCCTGTTTTTTCTGAATAATTAGAAATTTTTCAGAGATTCCCTTAAGTTTTCTGTCTTGGGCTTTGACCTTGGCTGGAACAGTTTTATTAAACTCTGGATAGGCAGAGCAGTTGAAAAAGATGAGTACATGGCAATATGTGGGAATCTGGTTTTATTCTCATTCTACGACGTGAATAATTTCTATAATGAAATGGTTAGGGGTTTGTAAGAATGATTTGAAAGGAAAATGTAAGTTCCTGCATGAAAACCACTGAATGCATTTCAAGTGCCTCAGCAAAATTAATTAGCTGGGAGGGAAACACCTGACTTCCAATTTAGAAATCATCTTTGACATTTCTCAAAAATGCTACCCAAAATATAAATAGTGAATCCAATACTAAGTCTTTGGATTGGATGAATGCCCAATGGCGACATCAAACTATTTAGTCCATTTAACTATATTCATCTCAGGAAATGTTTGCAGCAGAACTGGGTTCCACAGCTACACACCATTGCAGGTAATGAAAGAAAAGCTTCTGGAATTTAACTGCTTTAGAGAAATTAACAGTGACCACTTCTGTCGGAGGACTGCCACGCTTTGAGGCTGTGGGAAGCGCAGGGGAAGAATTCCACATTGCAAAGGCACCGGGCAGTGTGTGACACAGGGCTGGTGGGGACAGCCCGGGGCTGGCCCCGAGCCCAGGGACACGGTGGGAGCACACTGACCTGTGGCACTGCTGCAGCAGCCACTGCAGCTGCGGGATGGAGCCGGGCACCAGCGCAGCCCTGACCGCGAACGTCACCGGCTGGGGCAGCGCGCGGCAGCGCCGCCACATCTCCTGCACCAGCGGCCACGCGTAGCCTGGGGACACACGGCGAGGGCACTCAGAGCTCACGCTGCCTGGCACACCAGACACGGCCCCTGGGGCCCAGGAGACACACAGCCTGCACACCCAGCATTGCTGAGAACCACACAAAACCACCCTGACACTGCTGCCTGGCTCTGAGCAGCAGGTGCCCCAGAGGGAAAATGCAATGAATGCAACATCCACATGGAAAATGACCTTGCTGTGGAAACCTCCACTTCCCATCCTTTACACACACACACTTACTTTACATACAGCTACAGAACATGCCATGTTTAACGTGCCCTATCTCCAAAAACTCTGCTGCCACTGATTTCAATAGGGCCTAGTTTAACATCGTCAGGGACCCTTTAAAAATAAAAGCATTAAGAAAAAATTGGGACAAAACTCAAGGCAATCCACTAGGAATGAAGACGTACACAAATCAACACACACAGACAAAAACATTCCGTGCCTAAAAATGCTACAATCAAGCAATCTACAATACTGAAAGTGCCTTTGCTGGGGTTTTAATAAGGACTGCAGCAATTGCAAATTACATGTACCTTTTGTTTCTACAGGCTATGAAAATCCTGTAACAACAGTTAATAACCTTTTCCTCAATTCCTCAGATGGAATGTAGTGACTAGAAAGAGTAAAAACGCACTAAATATTAAAAGCAGTTTTCTGAGCTAAGCAGCAACTTCCAGGTGAAATCACACACTCAAATGAGCTGGTTTTCTTAAGTTTCATAGTAGAACCTCACCTAGTATTTCCATAAACTGAAATCTGGAATGGAGATAAAATGGAATTTCTTTTCACAGGTTACCCAGTATTTCTAATGCATTTTCCAGCAATTTTTTCCTGCACTGAAAATACCTGGGAGAAAGCACTGAACACTTTAATAACACTGCAGTATATCATACAACAAAGCACTAAATCTTGCTAATGAGTAAGTAGCAATGGGAGTAGTGTATAATCCTGACACAGTGGCCCCAGACAATATTGGAGGGGACTCTGCTTCTCATAATGAGAATTGCAAGAGGAAGCCTGTGAAAAAGACCCTATGTTAATGAAAATTGGAAAGTTTACTGCCAAAATTCAAGTTTCCAAGAGAAATGAAATGTTAGGGATAAGGCTGGCCCACAATTTGACTTCAGTGATCCAGAGAAGCAGAGAGAGAGTTCCACCTTTTCAGCTGATGTGTTTTTCCTCAGGACACGTGCCAGGGCTCTGACCACCAGACCAATGCTCCCGGGATTCAGGGACAGCCCTCCCTGAAACAGAGGCTAAGGGGTTTGTCCCTCAGAAGTGCTCAGCAGGTGAGAAGGAGTTGAAGCACAAACCAGCTTATTTTAGGAACAAAAAGATGTGGCTTTCACCCTCCTGTGCTGCCACTGCAGCACTGCACTGACTGCTGCACGGCGCTCTGTGCAACACCCCAGCACAGGACAGGGTCCCACAGTCACTGCAGCTCCCAGCCAGGACGTGGCCTGGGGCTGCTGCCAGCTGCAGCAAAGGAAGCCAAGGAGCCTTGTCCTTACCTTGCCCTCGGTGGCAGCCCGTGGTCCAGCCCAGGGACAGGGTGGCATCAGGGCAGGAGGAGGTGACAGCGCCCAGGAAGGCGCGGGCGTCCAGCGGTGCGCAGCTCCCGCAGGGCCCCGGCAGGATGTCCCCGTTCAGCCACACGGGTCTGTCCAGGCCCTGCCCCAGCTGCCCCAGCAGCTCCAGAGAGGGTCCCACGGCGGCCAGGCTGTGCAGGACACGGGGCAGGGTCAGGGATGGCAGTGCCACCGCAGTGTCGCCGTGCCGGGCAGGGCACAGCCAGCGCCCGCTGCCATCCGCTGGCTGCCCCTGCAGGAGGAACAGCCCCTGCTCCCAGCACCTCCTGGCCTCACCTCACAGCCCCTGACCCTGTCACCTGGCCACCTCTTCAGCTCAGGCCTGACAAGGGTTTTACCAAAGGAAGCCACTGCAGTCTCTAGCACTTGTGCTGCATCAGACCTGAAAGCCAGAAACGCTGTAAATCCAGTGCAAAGAGTGAAAGCCAGCTCTCCCCACCCTAACCACACTCAAAGTGGCAAAGATGTTATCACTAGGCAGATCCAGACTCAAAGCTACCTTCAGATCCATGCAAGGTGATGCACCTGCACTAGGAGAATAAAAAGGCCAATACAGAACAATTTAAGGCAACTAAAAGAGAGAAAAGGCACCCAACTGAACATTCAATGTCTGCTTGTGGTTTGTGCCATAGTTCCAAAATGTGGCAGGACACAGAAGCCTGCCTGTCCAGTGGTCATCTGACAGATAATTATTAAATTGTTACAGATGAGCTGGCATCACTTGAGGAAGCAGTGCAGACACCCTGTGAGTATTGAGCAAAAGCCATGCTCACAGATTCCTAGGGTCCTGCCCAGCCACAAGGAAAAGCATGACTAGCTTCTTCCTGCTTCTAGCCTAGCACAACTTTCAAAGCACTGTGGAAAGGAGATGGGGAAGAGAGATGAACACCAAGAAAAATCTTTCTGTCACAGCCCATTAATTAATGCACTGTGTAAGACTGAGGAATTTAAAACCACTGTGGTCAGAGGTTTGGAATTAGGTTAGCTCTAAAGCCAACAACTAGTCCCCTGAGCTGCTTGTCTTGTTTCCTCTGAAAGTCACTTTGTGTATTTTTCCTTCTGTGCTGTTGGGAAGGCAGCACAGAGGCAGGAATTCCACTCACTGAGATGAGCTCAGGCTCCCTAGGAGAAAAGCCAGGGATGGCTGGTGCTAAGGTGGGGCTGCAGCTCTTCTTCCCACACAGTCTGGGACCACAGCACTTGATATCCTCACATATGTCAGAGCAGAGGAATGCCTCCCCTTGTAATGCAGTGAGAAAAAAGCACAAAGCAAAATGGCAACATAGGGGGGGAAAAAAAGAGAGGGAAAAAACCAAAGCAAAACAATAACTACAAAAAAATCCACTCCCAAAAAACCACAAACCCCAGAGCACTGGTCTTGTTGCACAGCATTTAGAAAAGTCAAGACTTACAGCTGACTTCATGTGAAATTATTTTGGCATTTCTGAAGTGGGACACTGAAGACCTTTTGCAGAATACATTAATTTAAGTAGCCAAAGCCAGCAGGAAATGCAATTATGTAGTCAGTCAGGCTGATAGAGCAGAGATATAAAAAGTACCTTAAAAAGTATTTTTGAAGCACCATTGAAATAATCTCCAAAACTTCAGCAATGGCATCCAATAAACTACTATTCAAAGGAACATCAAATTCTGTTATCACTTATTTGACTCTGTCTGCACTGTGTGATACACTTTTAAATGTTTTTATACAATAATTCGTTTTTAATGCCTGTACTTTTAAAAGTTTTCTTCAATCACTCCACTTGGCTGTAAACTCCTTGTGGAAAAATGAAAGGTAGGTAGTTTAATTTAAACAATAATTAAAATGGGAGGAAAAACCTCACCAAAACTCACAAGAAATAAGGCCAAACAAATGCTTACTGCTCTTTTCTCCCTTCTCTGCCCAGAAGGACACACACAGATCCTGTGACAATAAAAGGCTTTAGCCTGCCCACGTTTTTGACTTTCATGAACTTTCACATGAAAACCATGGCTGTGTAACACAGAAGCAGAGGCATAAATCACATTTTACAACTGTCTCGTGGGGGGTTTCTGCATTTCTATAGAGTACTTAAGCACAGCTGAAGCTCTTTTAGTTTGCTGCCAAAACAGACTGAGCACATGGCAGTTCAGACAAAGCAAGAGTCAGGAGCCCAGGGGTGCATGTCTGGAAATCACAGCTCACTTCAGACTCTTCCAAGGCAATCTCCTGGGGCTTTTAGGGGTGTTTGCCATTCCAGAAACGAAACAGCTAATGGTTCAAACTGTGACTGAACCCCTGAATGTTTAGTTAGCAAGGGCAGAGAAAGGAGCCTTCCAGAGAGGCACCAGCATTTCACCTGCTCGATGGGAAAGCTCTGCTCACAGCACCTAATTCACTGAGTAAAAACAAAATCATTACTTGTAGTTCAAAACACTTTTAAAGGTTTTGTTCTTGCCATGTTTTGAGAGTTATGCACTGTGTTTCCACATGGAATATGCTTCTGAATGCTAAACTGCACAATAAGAGGAGTTTGGTTGACAACCGGCTGTAGAACTGTAACAGGTAAGAACACAAACAGCACAACAATCTTTTTGTTGAGGTACCTCTTAAAGTCGAGTTTGATGCCTTTGTCGGTGCTGCCCATCTGTGCCAGCCACTCCTGCAGGGTGATGTCGCTGTCAGTGTCCGGGGGGTGGGCCAGGATGGGCTCCCTGTCCCCTCCCCGGAGCACAACATCCACCTCCACCATGTGCACATCGCCTGGGCATGGAGAAATTCAACCTCAGCTTCAGTGCTCCAGGGCAGCAATGACCCAGCAAGTCTGTCCCTGAGCCCTCACTGCACCACAACTGCTCTCTGCCACACAAAAGATGCCCTGCTGGGGGTTCCCACTCACTCAACGCTTTGCAAGCCTACAACCAAATGAAAATTGATGTTTGAGGGTGCATTTGGCCAAGCAACCACGCGGGGCTTTTTTCTTCACAGGAATATTTACACAGACAGCCAACATGTGAATCCACTGCTGTCAAATTTCAGATCTTTTCCTCTGGAAATAGGGTTCCTGCCAGAGGAAAGATGAGCGCAGGATTTAATACTAGCAGAGAATGAGCATTCCCCTCGACTCATTGCCCAAACCAACAAGGAAAATGTTAGCTCACACACACGACAGGCAAAGAGGGGTCTCAGGAGCACTCAGGCTCCTGGAAACAGCTTTATGTAATGAATCTGGGCAGAGAACCCAACACACACAGTGAAGGCTGAAATACAAAGAAAAGAGATAGTGATGGCGTTGAGGATGAAGGATACTATATACACATTTACACAAATGTGTTTGTCAAATATTCACATCACTTTACACACAGTTCACTGCTGCCCAGGCTGCTGCACCAGGGCCCTTCTGGCTCTGCAAACCCTTCCCTGAGAGGAGAAAGGGGAGATTTGGGATCTTATCCCAGGGAACACGGACAGAGCAGAGGGAACGGCCTCAGGCTGGGCCGGCTCAGGGTGGGCACATCAGGAATTTCCCCATGGAAAGGGGGCTCAGGAACTGCCTCGGCCGTGCTCGGGGGGTTTGGAGTGCCCAGCCCTGCAGGGATTAAAGAGCTGTGGGGATCCTGGAGGAGGGAGGGGAAGAGGAGGAGGAGGAGGAGGAGGAAGGGGCCTGTGCCACACACACTCACTTCGCGCGGCCTCCGCGGCCCGGGCCCGGCTGTTGGCGGCGTGGAACCAGCGCACGGCGGCCCCGTCCCTGGCCGCGATGCGCCCGGTGCGCAGGAAGTGATCCACGGGCCACTCGCTCCAGGCGCCTGCGGGGACACGGCGGGGACACGGCGGGCAGCCTCAGCAAGGCCCGAGACAGCCCCGGCCCGGCCCTGACAGCCCCGAGGCAGCCCCGGCCCGGCCCCGACAGCCCCGAGGCAGCCCCGGCCCGGCCCTCACAGCCCCGGCCCTCACAGCCCCGAGGCAGCCCCGGCCCGGCCCTCACAGCCCCGGCCCTCACAGCCCCGAGGCAGCCCCGGCCCGGCCCTCACAGCCCCGAGACAGCCCCGAGGCAGCCCCGGCCCGGCCCTCACAGCCCCGAGGCAGCCCCGGCCCGGCCCTCACAGCCCCGAGGCAGCCCCGGCCCGGCCCTCACAGCCCCGGCCCTCACAGCCCCGAGGCAGCCCCGGCCCTCACAGCCCCGAGGCAGCCCCGGCCCGGCCCTCACAGCCCCGAGGCAGCCCCGGCCCGGCCCTCACAGCCCCGGCCCTCACAGCCCCGAGGCAGCCCCGGCCCGGCCCCGGCGCTCACCCCGCGGCCCGCTCGCCATGGCCCGGCCCCGCCCCGCCGGGGGTTGGGTCCCGCCGCCTTCGCTCCGGGCGGAGCCGGGCCGGGGCTCGGTGGGGAGTGTGTCAGAATGATCCGAGCAGGGATGGTGTGCCTCGGTGTCCTTTGGAGCCTCATCGGCAGGACAGGCCTGAGCCGCGGGACACGGACACGCGGGGCTCCGAACGCCGGGCTCAAATCGAGAGGACGCGGTGCTCAGCTGGGCCAGGGCAGGCTCAGGGTGGGCACAGCAGGAATTTCCCCATGGAAAGGGGGCTCAGGAACTGCCCTGGCACTGCCCAGAGGGGCTTGGAGTGCCCAGCCCTGCAGGTGTCCCCTGGAGGTGGCACTGAGAGTCCTGGGCTGGGGACAGGGTGGGGATGGGACACAGCTGGGACTCCATGGGCTGGGGGGGATTTTCCAAGTGATTAATTCTGTGGCTCTGTGTGAAATCAGGCTGTTGGTGTACACGCCCCGGTGCCTGGCAGACCTGTGGAAATGCTCAGCCCCCAGGAGCTGCAGCTGCCCCGCTCAGGGCAGTCCCAGGCTCAGCCCTGCAGGTCAGACGGGCCCGGCTGGGCTCACCCAGCCTGCGGGGCAGCTCGGGCCCTGCTGGCACTCCAGGCTCTGCCTCGGTGTCAGGGAGGGCAGGGATGGCAGGGAGAGGGCAGGGCTGTGCCGGACCAGCCCGGGCACCCAGGCCTGCCCAGCGCCGTGGAGCAGCCCCGCGGGGTCTCTCCTGGCTGTCACTGCTGGCTTGTGGCACGCTGAGGGATGAATCCTGTTTTAGGGCAACAGCAGGAGTCCCAGAAAGCTGCAGAGACAGGAAACACCCCCCCAGTCTTTGTTTCATTACAAATAAGAGGCGGAAGGTTCAAGCACTGTAATTAACTTTATTGATCATTACTGAAAAGGAGTTAGTAGAGGTTAGGTGCCAAGAGGCTGCTGTTCCTTCGGGTGCCCTGGCCCTGCCACAGACCCAAGCACTGTTCAGCCTCTTGCTGGGGCTCCCTCGAGGGCCTGGCTGCAGCTTGTTTTCAACAAGGACAGTTTTGTTTGTTCTGTGTGTGGGTTCAGCCCTTCTCCCTGCTCAGGAGAAGTCAGCACAGAGGCTGAAATGCAGCTCAGCTCCATCCAGGGTAAAATCTGAAGGCCTGAACCCTTCCAGGACTGGAGTGTTAAAGCACAGATAACAGCAGAGCAGATTAGGTTAAATTACAAATTGTTTTTGATACAAAAACATAAAATATCCCCGATTAGCATCAAGAAGGCATCCAAGTTTTAATACTCTCATTATAAAATTGTACCAGCATTTTTACTGAAAACAATATAGATCTTGTATATATTTAGTTTTGGTTCTGTTCTCAACAAGCAGTTGTGTGGCTGCCACCAAACCCCAAATGCAGTTTGATGAACCTCAGTACAAACCACATGCATCACAAATACATAAATAGATCTAAATGACCCAGTATAAAAAATACATCCTATGCAAGAACCTCAGGTATACTAAAAGTCCCAGAACAGTTTGGGTTGGAAGGGACCTTAAAGAGTCCCAACCCCACCTGCCACGGGCAGGGACACCTTCCACCTGGAATCAACCTGCTTGTGAAAATTCAGACTTAATACATCTGATCTCCCTGAAAGCAAAGGAGGCTACTAAAATGTGGCAAAAGCAGTAGACAGGAGCAGAAAAAATGCTGCAGAATTCTTGTCTGACTTATTGCTACACGTAGATTACATCAAGAGTAATCTGTTTTTTCCTAATCCTTGAAAGGTCAAATTGTGTATGGAATTCTGAACAGAGTAAAGGAAAAAGCACTTTTTATAAAAATAGCATCCATTTTAGTTAGATAAATCCTTATAAATAGAAGAAAGAAAAGAGGTACTCTACAAAACATTAATTGAGAGCATATGTTCCTGAAGCACCAGCATCACATCCCCAGGTTAAGGACCTCAGTGAGGAGTTTATCCACAGAGCCACAGCGTTCCCCTGTGCTGCCACAGCAGGGCTCCAGGCAGCTCCAGCAGCTCCGGGGTCTGAACCCCTTTCCTGTGGAAAAGAAACAGGTTTGGGCCAGCCCTGCTCCAGTGCTCAGCTCTTGCAGAGATCACGGAGGCCCAGCAGCTTTAGTGACACACTGGTGAGAGGGTGAGAGCAAGATCCTATGACTTGGAGTCACACCACACCTACCAAGTGCTGCAGCTGTGTGACAGTAACAAAACCTGCACTCTTCTGCACCTGTACTGACTGTCAGCTTTCAGAACTTCATGACACAAACTGACTCTTTTGTGGCAGAGGAAGCAGAAGGGCTTTAAAAAAACAGTTTGAAAAGCTATTAAAACATAAAGGGTTTAGAAACTTTAACATTTTTAGTGTTTGTGGCATTACAACTTTGGTTTTCAGATCTAGCAAATCAGTATATGCATGTAATCAGCCTCATCAAGACAGGTGTTCTATGATGAAAAATACTAATTCCATTTTCAGTGGTAGAGCTGTAGGATCTGCCATTCCACCAAGAATCACAGGAATCAGAGCACTGTCCAAGTCTTTCAGGTAGTTCTGTGGAAGAAGGTGCCCTCCAGATCCTGCTAAGTATTCAACCTAGGAGGGAAACATACTGATATTAATTAACACTTCTTGTATTAACATTAGATGCAAAACGTGCTGTATCACAGCAAAAGAATATTTCACCGACCATGAAGTGAGAAATTAATGACTAAGACAGCTTCTCCCCCAGATGTCATCCTCAGCCTGGATCTTGGGTAGGGCAAAACTCTAAACACTCATGGAGAGATCCAAGGTATTTACAAGGGAAGGTACTTCAGTGGAAATGGAGTGTGTGCAATAAAAGTTGAAAGCTTACCATGTCGGAGTCAATGGAAACTCTGAGTCCTATCTTATTCATCCCGTTATTTTTCAAGGCTTTAATGTGAGGGTGAAGAGCAGTGCTGCAGGCCATGGCAATCTCTTTTGCAAACTGGTGGGGAACAGCACTGGAGGGTGCACGACCCTCTGCAAAATGGTACACCTGAGATCAGAGAAAAGCGAGGGGCAGTCAGCAGCCTGGTCCCTCCCAAAGTTAGGAAAAAGAGCAGTTCAAGATCACATAACACCAAACAGGGCAAGCTTTGATGCTTGTCTGCTGGGAAAGCACCCAAGTATTTCATCCACACAATCAAACTACTTCAGGAACCACGGGAATGCCTGCATTAGGCATTTACAGAGCTGCCACTGCCAACAGACTTGAGTCTTTTTCAGACAAATTACGAGTGTGTAAACTCACCAAGCAGCTGCAGAGAACATTCTGCCTGGCAGCATGGCTACCCATAAAATCAGCTCATTCTAATAGCATCACTTAGCACCATCACATTTCCACTTAAATATTCAAAAAGTAATAAAAAAGGCTCAAGAACTATGTAATTCACTAACTTCAGTGCACTTCATAACTTTTCCCTCTCTTTCGAAGTCTCTGTATTGTGGTGCTTTTTCACTCTGAGTTCCTTCCATTGAATTTCCATCAACTGGGCTCAAAATTCTATGGAAAACAATAGTGTGATTAGCAATTTAAACAACACTTATAGTTTAGATACAGTAACTTCTATGAAATAATATTTACCCATGCTTTAAGGCTATTTAAACACCTTAACAACAAAGTACAATACAGCACTTGCACTATGAAAATACAGATGGTACAAAAGGAAATATCCTAAGCAGAGAACTAAAACCATTAACAGAAACCTAATCTTGCAGGTTTAAGACACTATAAACTATCTTTGGTATCAAGCACTTTCTGTCACAAGCACAGATTTATTTCAAGAAACTAAAGGGAGATATTTGAACATTGGGAGCAAGAATTCTCTCAGATGTCTGCCTTTGGTAGTACATTTACCCTTTGTTTGTTTCCTCTTCATTTTCTACCCAGCAAATATCTACGTGTTCCCTCACGTCCCCTCCTTCCACTTCTCCACAGGTTATCCTGAAGTCCTGCTTGTCTCTCAGTGCCTGACGGAGTCCTTCCATGGTTTCTCGTGTTATTTGTACCATTAGCCCATCTAGAAGAAAAACAGTTGAAATTCCACATTATCCACAGGAAAAGCAGCACAGCTTCTTACACAATCTTGGCTTAGGTTCTACTGAGATCAACCATCTCCTACAGCTAATTAATACATGCACAGAGGTATTCCATGCCCCACCTACACCACTAAATGTTACATGAAAGAGGAAGAAAACCTAATTTGTCAACAGAACTCAAACGAAAAGATCATTTTAAAGTTAATTTCTGAAATTTCTTTTGCATATATGTGCCAATATATGTACTTCAGCAATATGGCAATGAAAACAGTGCAGGAAAGACATGCCTTGATTAAACAGAGTTTAAATTTAAATGTTATAAAACAAGTAGGTGGACTATAATGTATTTTTAGGCAGCCTATTTCTTTGCAATACGTTTCATACAAAATTTAAAAACCTGAAAATAAATTTTTAGCTTACTGAGGCATAAAGACCTTGCACAAGACTGCTGCTATTCTTTCTTTCTTTTTAATTCTCTTAAGAGGAGAACAGAACAAAATTCTTACCTTCAACTATACTGGATTTAGCTAAAAATCCTGATGATGCTTTTAAGGCTCCATTAAATACCACAAAACTTGCACCTGTAACTAGACAAAGCAGGAAGGAAGTCAGCACCACTTCGTGTCACTCCAGTCAGTCATAACTGACATTAACCTTAAACACAATTTAATGGGACACCAGAGATGCATTTTCCGTGCAGCCTAACACTGAACTTCCATTTCTGCTCTAGAAATGTGATTATTCCCCCCCAGGCCCCTTACCTTTCCTGGGCTGTCCCGTGGCACTGATGGCCTGTGTGTGATAGAGGCCCTGCTTGTTCTGCACACACACCAGGTGAGAGTCTGCCTCAGTATTGAAACTGGCTCCAAAGCTAATTACATGTTCATTAGAGGAATTGATGACCTTCATCACCTGTCAACACAAAGTTTGTTATCACACTGACCTCACCAACAGCGGTTTTTTGGTTTTTGCTTGTTTGTTTTTTTATTTACTAAAGCAAAACATCATCATCAGGAAATCTGCAATAGACAATGTTTGAAAACACATGCTGAAAGATTCTGAAGAAACTGCAGATCTTTCAGTATGTAACAGCTATCCTAAATCTCTACTCCTCATTACCCACCCTCCAGTGTCTCACAGAAGAAGAGTGTGCTCAGGTAATTGCATGCCCTTCCCATTACACATGCAGGTCAGTATGAAGGTCAGAGAGGGTTTTTTCAAAGAGCTGATGGTAGGTAGAGGTGTGACTGGGGTCATACAAAAAATGGAAGACTAAAGCAGCTTGGATTAGGAAACTAAGATGGGGGTACTCACCTCGTTGTGCTTCCTCAGAGGTATTTTAATACAGCTTCTACCCATTTCCACATGGACAAACAGGTTGTCTATGGTATGCAAAGTATACTGGTAATTTCTAAGGTCCTATAACAGACAAAGTATTTACGTTAGCAGACAATTAAGTATTTTCTTTTCCTTACCTTCATCACTTAGATGAAGATACTCTAAATACATCTGCAGGACTACCAAAAAATAGCAGTATTTTAGAGTGAAGACTTAGGAATCCCTTTAGGCTGAAGAATTAGGGATCCCTTTATGCCCACCTGGTGTATGTGACAAGCATCTCAGTGAAGGTATTAATAAATTCAGAGCACTGACAAATTAGCTCTATTAACCAATGGGTTATTTACTCTATGGCTACTTCATTCACATTAGAATCCCAGTGATTTAGGGAGAGGAAAACTTCAACACCCTCCCTCTCTGATAGAAAAGTGAAGTGTGGAAGCCACCACCTAGCTGAGATTGTTTGCAGGCTCACAGCCTGTCCCCTACAGCTCTAACTTGTTGATTTGCAGATTGAATAGTGCAACCTTTCTTACAGAAGTAATTTCCCATCACCTCACCCGCTCCTGCAAAATTCTGTTTATTTCCAGAACAGCAACATTACAATGGTCTCATTTGCCATTACTACTTCAGCTGGAAAAAAAAGTATAAAGAGGCTCTTTTCAGCGCCTGAGCCGGGCAATCAGTGCCTTCCTCCATCAGGAGAGCTGCAGCAAGAAGGGTATTTACAAAACACCTCAGTGCACTAAGGTTTCCATGGGACAGGCAACCAGCACTGAGGATGTAAATCACAGGTGCCCTTTGGCTCAGCCACTTGTGTGGGGACAGGCTCTGCATGATCTCTAACTGAGCATTTGCATCACAGCTGCCAAGGCACCACCCAGAGAACATTCTGCAGCCATGCACTGACTGAGACTCCTGCAAGGGGAAGCATTGCCCCTGCCTGCTTCAGGCTGACAGCCACCAAGGGGAACAGCAGGAACTCTGCTCCACCTGGAAAGGAGCTCCACAGAAACCCCATCCAGCAGCAGCACAGCAGGAAGGCTGCCCAGAGCCTCGGGGTACAGCTGCACAGTGGCACTGGCACAGCACCAGGGAGGCTGGTGGTGGCTCCTGGATTTCAGTGGGAGGCTCCTACAGGAGGAGGAAATGTGCTGTTCTTTAATGGGGCACCTCCTCCAGCTGGGATCTGCACGCCTGTGCTGGCAAAAAGGAAAAAGGGGCAAAGACTGCAGTTTCATCTCAGCTATGATGGTCTCCAGACCCAGGAGAGGATGCAGTGATTGCCCAAATGAGACCTCTTCTGTTTTCCAGGCCCTGCCCTGAATGCTGGGGTGGAAGGGCTGAAGTTCTGTGTAAGTATCAGAAGTGGGAGGTTACTGGTCAGGAACACAGGCTTACTGCAATCTGAAATCAAATCATTTGGGTAACAGAGGGACAGCTTCCACAGGAAATAGCATGAGTTCCAGACTTACGATTTTGCCAGAAAGTCCTTCACAAAAGACAGCTCAGCTAAATAACTGTGGCAAGGTTAAGTCTGTCTGACAAAGCAACTAGTGCTGCAGTTAGTCCACAGCATCTGCCTGTCAAGTCTTTCTTCACATTTAAAACTGTCAGATTTAACACCAGAATCCCTGCACCACAATGATGCTGAGAAGAAAGAAATGGACCTGAATGATGACTACCAGCACCAGTGCAAATGCCAACACCTCCCTCACTCATTAAAAGCCTTTTTTCACTACCAGAACTAATGCACAACCATACAAGGTGAAACTAACTGCTTTTTTAACTCTCTCACCAGTTTTAAGTCAAGTATGAAGAACAAAAACATTAGCTCTCCTTTCAAGATTCAGCATTTGTTTGGAGGACATTTTGATTTTGCTCGGAGGTAGTTTTGATTACAACAGGAAGGGCAGGTAATGAAGCATCTACTCACAACAAGCAGATTCATAATTGTGCGTCCAATGTCTCCGAAGAGCGGCTTCCGGTGCCTGACACTTACCACAGGAGCTGGATAGGCTAGGAAGAAAAAGGTCACATTCACCTACCCACAACTCTACAACTTGCTATGCCAAGTAGTTCTACAGGTTTTTTCAGCTATGAGCTGTCCCTAAATCTCAATATCTGACCAGCCAAAGGAAGCAGAGCCCCTCTCTAATTCTCAGCCACTGTGTGGTTCTTCCCCCTCATGGCTATATCTGACAAAATTGGTTAAAATAGCCAAGCACAGCAAGTGGTTTGTAAGAGAAAAAACAACAACAAAGCAGCTGCCACCCCTGTCACCACACAGAGGGGATCTGGCTGGTAGAGGTCCACTGTGGGCTCCAGAAGTCCATGAACAGGTGACAGGTACGTGTTTATGTGTTAAACAATTACCAGCTCTACAGAGACAGGGCAACTGAGAGGCATTTTAAAAGATTTATTCCATATCAGTCTTGTTGAAGGGTGACATAGATGTAAAACTCAACGCCATTCTATCAGAAACCCACTTATTTCCTGGTTACAATACCTTACAAATGTTTTTCAGCCTACTAGCTGTAGCCACACAATGCTGCCCATATTTCTAGCACCAACCAACCACCTATTTTACCCCACATGGTCCTGCTTCAATGCATCTTTCACAGTTCCAGCTCTCCAAAATACCTGCTCTGTTTTCAAGGCCATCCTTTGAAACTTGTTTCTAGTTCAATCTCTCTGTCAACAATGTCATCTCTATTCCAAGGCCTTCCTAAGCCTGCACACCTTATCTCAGAGTTTGCATACAGATGTACAAGACCCTGTGAGCTTTCAGTCAAGGTTGGAGAATTCCTTACAAATCCATTTCTCACATGTATGGACTTGCAGCTTCCACTGTGGTGGGCTACAGCCTTTTTACATGCCTAGATGTTTCCACTGCATTAATAAGTTATCCTTTTAGGTAATCAATACCTTTATTTGGTTAATGAAGCTGTAAAATTTTGCCAATATACTTAATCCAAATAATTTCATTAAAATAACCATTTTATCAGAGTTGTAAACTGGGCTTGTGGGCATCCCTTCAAACCTTTCTCCTACAACCAAAAAAAAGATCTTTATATTTTACTGTCAGTTTTGGTTTCTTAGCTTTCTCATCTCCTAAGGGGGAAAAAAAAAAAAAATCAAAGAAGTCTGTCAGGACAATGCACACTCCCAGGTGGCCCCGCATGTTGGGCTCATACAAGTATAAAATATTGCAAAGATTATTTTAAAATAGCTTGCTTGTCTAAAAACTACTTTTATTTTCCAAAGGGAAATTTACATTTATGCACCTACTGGCACTTTTAAAACTTACCCCCATATTCTGCTCCCAGTCTCAACATCAAACGGATTGGAAACACTTTTGCCCAGGGTATTTCCAGCTTATGGATAAGAATGCCATAAAGAAAAGGGTTATCTGGTAGAATCTGATCATCAAATTTCTGAAAAGTTGGTGAAACAAACAGGAATCCGCCATGCTCGTTGTTACTGAGAAAGTTTTCTGTAAAAGTAATGTTTTCCATATTTCTTATGAACCTTCCTGTAAAAAGAGGAATATGGAGAGTGTTTACAGAGCTGGGTCACTCAAACCTCGGTGCCAAGAGAACTGCTCTAAGCAGTGAGCTCTGACAGACCTGCCAGCCCACCCTTCCCCTCACATCTTCCTGAAGCCCAGGTATCTAAACTCACAGAATATGAGCCCTGTACTTCATCACCAAATGAACCTGACTATGGAGCCAAGCTCCTCCAAACAAGTGCCTGAAGTCCTAAACACATCAGTGGAGGAGTTTTGATCAACAGACCTAAAATATATACATTTGTGAGCACTGTACTTCCACACATGAAGTGCAAGTGTGCTAAAAACCATAGACTCAGGACTCACACCCAGAATCTCCACCATAATATGACTAAACAACAACAAAAGCTTCAAACAGGATATTTACAGAAGTAACCAAACATAAATTCATTTCTGTTATTTAGAACTCTAGTCTAACACTGCAAGCTCTTTCAACAGAATCATTAGACAAATAATTCAAGAAAAATTACCTATCAACTTTAGGTTTTAAAGATGAGCAAGACTATTCTACACAAGAAAAAGTCAGACATTAAAATGACACACCTTTCATTGCATCTTTATAGATGTCAAGAAATAATTTGAATATTTCACTAGGGAAAACATCTTCATCTGGCAATCGCTGCAACAGAATGACAATTTCTGCCTGACCCAAACCATGCAGTCCATTTGTTGAGAAGCACCAGCACTTTTCTGAGGAATCTTTAAAAAGATAAAATACCATAGTAATGCTGTTTTACAGACAGAAAAAAAAAAATCTTGATTTGATGGAAAAGAAAATGTATAATACTCACATGTTATTAGCTTCACATTGACAAGCAAGTTTGCATTTAGAATAAAAGTCAGTGGATTAGGACCTCCTTCCCCAAGCAGCAAGGTGACCTTTTGGTGAAATGGATGTTCCTCCACCAGAAGATCTAAATCAATTGACACATGATTTAGTTTGAAATGCCAGCCAGTGACCCAAACCAAGAATCAGTTCACTGTATGACAGAGTCATCCCATCCTCCTACCCCGGTGGTTACTCCAAGATGTGAATAGCTACAGATCAACCAGGGAACAGCTTACCCTAAGATTCAGGGAACACAGAACTGCAACAGCAGCTTGTAAGAAAGGTGCAAACCAGGGCTGCCCTTCCTTTGGAATCCCTGACTGAACGTGTGCTCACTCCTCATCCATACCCCGATTCTGCACAGCCACCACCATCATGCAATTAAGCAGTGACCCATTCTTCTCATACCACACTGATCTTGTTAAAAGTGCACAGTCATTACCCAACAAATAATTACATGAGAATTACATTAAAGTACATTTTTTGGAGTCTGTATTTACAAATCTGGGACAGTGGAAGGTGTGGGTGATAGCGGGTGGGACTGGATGAGCTTTAATGTCCCTTCCAACCCAAGCAATTCTAGGATTCTATGAGTAAATATCAACAATTTTCTCCAGATGTCAGCAGATTTTACCTTTCCCGTTTCCACCCAGGGCAAGCAGAAGTGGAGGCAGCTGACCACCATCAGGAAGGAGGCTGATGTCTCGTCGCACCCAGTTCTCTACCCCACAGAGTGCTCTGTAGCTTGAAGCAGAGACAGGCACAGCCCGTGTGCTCTGTCCCACTGAACTGGGGCTGCTCTTCTCTGCTGCTGCAGGAGAACTCTCTTCAGTCCCTGGAGTGACAGATCTGTAACTAGGTGTCACCTCACCCTGGCCAGGCGTGGCCTGCTGTGCACCATCTGAAGGAACAGAAGGATGTAATTCCTCCATTCTTGTCATCTCATCTACTTCTTCCTTCAGTTTTTGATTTACATCAGTTACCAGGTCATCTTCCTCTGGGTTTGCCTGTGAAGAAGAAATAACAAAAAAAATCTACACTATCTCATAACCAGCTAAACTTTCATTACTAGTATTCTAGAAGCAAAAAGAGAAAGAAATCCAACACAAAAGTTGGGAATACATTTCCTCCTAATAAGAAGAAAGCCATCAAATCTCTCCTGGACCCTCCTTTTTTTTTGTTTAGGAGTTACATGGGTGAAGATGCATACTCAATGTATTGGTTTGGTAACACAAACTGGCTCAGCAGTTGTGTACTGCAAACATTTCCACACTATTTCTACTATACTACTAACAGCTAAATGTAGCTTTGCTCATTCTGATTAATTTCTAGTTTGGAGTTTAACCCACACTGCTCCCCCAGCAGGACAGGTATGACAAGCCATGAGCACAGGCACACTGGGATGCCAGCTGTCATAAAAAAATAAAATGGAGAAAACCAATCCCCCAAGACCCCTCCAAAAAAACAGAGATGCATGTTCTCTTTCTTTAGCCTTGTATCCTATAACCAGAGAGAAGACTTTGTCCATACAACAACAAAAAAACCAACAACTTTATGCTTGCCCTGTAGCAGCTCTCCTGGTGTCCCATCAGCTTCCAGCAAATCCTCCATTTAATAAATAGGCTGCCACAAAATTAAAAAAAAAAAAAAAGCCCCCAACTCCAAAGGGAAGACTCCACAAAAACACAGACAAAAACAAGGCTGATAACAGACTAAAAAAAAATTGGCTAATAACAGACTTCTTCCCTGAATCTGCTGGTGTGTGGTCATACCACTTGGCATTTCTGCCCTACACACACTCTGGGGCAGCACTTCCAGGATTTTGTGCTGCCTTTTCTTCAGAGCTACACTGTGCTGGTTTTCTCTGAGCTCCTGAGGCTGCACAGGAGAACCATCAACTAATTGTTCTTCCACTCACTTTGCTCATGCTGCTTTTAGTTTTAGACATTGCCCATCCTCTGCAAGTGCAAATATCCTTCCTCAAAATGAGAGACAGGCTGTGTCTTTTGTTTACTCTAAGTCTTTTTTTATTTGATTACTACACTTCTTCATGAGTATAAGCTGGTTTAAATGCTATACACCTGTTAAGTGCTCAGATCCTCTATATACAAATAATAATGATCTGGTTTTTTTAGCTTTATCAATATATTTTAAAAACTCTTGAGTGCTGTGAAAATCATAGATTTTAAGTTATTACTTGAGACAGTGCTTCAGTGCTATGTTTTATCTTAAAAAGGCTTCACCTGAGGAACCTTGCTAAGTGTTTCCACAGCAAACTTACACCTCTTCTGTGGACTTTTTTTTTAAAGTGCAGTTCATTCACTAGTATGGATGTGACTCATGATTAGAAACCAATCCCCCTCTCAGTTCAGTATTAGTTTGCACTAAAAGCAATACACAGATTTTATTGCACCTATAATGCCCTATAATTGCAGGGCACTAAGCAAGTTGGTTAGTCTAATCCAGCAGGGAAACTGATGGACTATATAATATATATATAAACTGATATATAAATATGTATTTATATTATATGTATATATATAAAGTGATGGATTATATAGTATATATAAAATATAATATAGTGGGCCACTGGAAATAAAAACAAACAACTACAAACTTGTACTATAAGCATGTTGCTAATGACAGCCTTAAGAACTGTGGCTGAGGTCACCTTCACTAAAGTGGTTCATCAAATACTGTGTACTGAAAAAACTGCTCTGGCCAATTTTCAGCCACACCAGTTCTGAAGTTCACAGACATCTCAAACCAAAGGTTTTTCCTTTGAAAACTTTGCTCGGTTTTACTCAAATTGAAAATTACTACAATATTTTCCAAACCAAGGAGTTCTCAGCCACTGCCAAAAGCATTGTCTCAGGTTCCAAAGGCTGTGACTCAGAAGGCACGGTGTGTAAGGGCCCATCCCTGGCCAGCAAAGCTCTCCCAACAGGTAATTCGTGCAGGTGAACCTCCCAACTCCTACCGCGGGCGTCTCGGGCAGGTCTGCGTTCTCTGGGCTGGAGTCCTGAGACCTCTTTGCTCCCGAGGACAGCTTTGCTGTGTCTGCCACCTCCCCGTTTGGCAGAATGCCATCTGCAAACCAAACCCTCTTCTGCTCTCTGGGGCACAGCCCTGCGACAGGTGAGAACAACAACTCTATTATGGCAAGTCACAGTGGCGCCAACAGCTGAGGGACAGAAATGAAGCCCCTTCTCCCCACCACATGGACAAAGGAACAAAGCACAGGGTGACATTAGCCAGACTCCAATCAGGCAACATAACCTCTCACTTGCAGAGGAAGCTGCCCTGCTACAGTTAAATCTATCAATTCATATTACAGAAGGCTACTTCCTCAATCATGCCTCAGTAGTGACATAAGAATGAAATGCATATCACAACTAAAAGATGGAGGAATACACTCTAAAAAATTGACTTATCATTTTGTTTAACAATGCGTTTTCTTTGAAGAAGGTAAAATGTTTAATAAAAGGGGAACAAAGACACTAGTCAGCCACTAATATTTGTATTTACACAGAGAATAAGCTTTGCTCTTCCCTTCTATGTTCTCCCTGAACAGCTACTTTTTTTTTCACTCTAAGACTGGCAGTCCAACACAAGCCAGAGATCTCCCAAGAGATGTAAAAATTTTGGAATGAACAGCTACACAAAAAGATTTACAATATAAACAGAGGAGGCAATGAAAAAAGTAACATCCATTTCTCATAAATGGAGATTTAGGCCCGGCTGGGGCCTGGCACCAAAACTGAGAAGTGAAAGTGTTCCCATTCAGAGTGTTCCTGTTTCACCCAAAAAATACCAACTATAAATCGCAGACGTGACAAGCAGCTCTTTCCAAAGAGACTCCCAAAGTGTTAGATGTGTGCTACGCTGAGGATCTGTACCTTCGGGACCAGGTTGTTTAAGTGCTGAGATGGGCAACAGTGCAGATGGTGAAGGACAGCTGGCACCCCCGAGTATCTGGGCCTCCTCTACAGGTGGAACAGCGGAAGAACGCTCAGAGGAGACACTGGAATTGGGGACAGGATCAGTTGGACTCATCATTCTTTCAAATGCCTGTGCTAAAATAATGCGGTTAGTTTTTAAGATCTCACAATTGATTACATTTCATTTGCAGAGCAGTACTGTAGGTGGGTGGGGGTTTTTTGGCAGAGGCAACACACAGTTTGTGATCTAGCTATGAAAAATATATACTCAAACTGTTGTATGGAAGAAAATTTAGATTGATTTTCTACCTGCATAATTGCCTCATTTCTCATGAGCTAAAGAGACCTCCCCTTGTTCTCCTTGCAGTGGCTACACCACTGTGACCCCTGGCCCTTGGGGCAAACAGGTGTCATATCTGTCAGGCTGAACTCCACTGAGGTGCCTATTAAAAATCTGACATGTTTTCAACTTGTTATTTACATACTCATCAACAGGACCTCAGCTGTTTCTCCTGATGTTTTCATAAGCATCCATGGTTAGCTTTCCAGTTAAGAAAAGGTTATCTGATGAGTCATTTACTGCAGCCCTGGTAAGTGACTTTAAAAACACCAGGACAGGAAGCAACATAAAGTGGGCAAACATGTGAGAACAAGGAGGGATGTGGCCTTTAAACATGCACAGGGCTACTGTGGAGGGAGGATAACTTCTGCTAGATTCCAGTCACAGATGACTCAAATTGTACTCCTCTGTAACTTTCTATTTAGTCCTATGGAATTAAAAGCTACTTTTTTTGATTTTAATAAAAAAACAACTAACTCGAGCCTCAAAGTTCAAAATAAGAACTGGAATCCAACTAAGGAACAGTTATTCTCTTTATCCCCCATCTCAGAAATAGGAAAACCTACACCAATTAAAGTAATCAAGCTCCCCAAAAAGAATAAGAGTTAAAGAGACAGTTCAATGATTATTGCAATTACTCAAAAAAACCTCTTTACCTTTATTAATATCATCATAACAGCCATTGCAGACTCTTGCTTCCTTCTCCATGTACTGCAGTTTACATTTTCGTTTGCAACAGCTACCACAAAAAACCTGAATCAGAAAAGGATTGCATTTAATATTATAGACATATTGCACAGCAAATAGGAAAATACACTTGCTTCATTCTAAACCATCTGCAGCCTTGTATTCAAGCCTGTATCTTAATCCCTGACAAAGAAATCCTCAGGGAAAAAAAAGAACCAGAAAAACAAAACCCACAATACGCACCCAGCAGAAAGCAGCAACATGGAGGACCCAACTGAAATTACAATAAAACTCTTCTCTGGAGTAATGAAAAGAATTTCAGGTTGCACCACCCATCCCAAATCCTTCTCAATCCTACTTGTGATCCTGCCATAAGTACTTTACATCAGCCAACAGTGCCGTGGCCAAGGACTGAGGCGCAGAGCTGGGCCTTGCTCTGCTGCTTTCGGACCATCTCTGCAGCCCTGTGTGCTCACCACGGCTCTCAGGAAGCTGCTACCAGTCTGCCAGGCACTCGAGGCTGCCTCTCCAGCCCAGAGCTCCCTGCTGCAGGCTGCTGGGGCAGGCTGAGTGGCTCTCCTGCTCCTCAGCAAGAACAAGCAGTGCTGCCTGCATGGGACAAGCTCCCTTCAGACAAGTGCTTGCAAAGAACGCTGCTTTGGAAGAACAGAATATGCTCTTCTATTCCAACAGGGTATAATCCTGTCTATTTTAAAGCAGAAACAGGGGGGAAAGTGTGCCTCATTAGCCTGGACAATCTACAATGGGATCTACACAATCCCATTCAAAGAATTATGTCTTTAGAATAGCTGGTGTTTTGCAAGAGTTGCCATAAATATCTGGAGGTTTTGTCACTTTCCCCTTATGTTCTTTCAAGGATGATCTGCAAGTTTTTAACGAGTCACACCATTTTTAGCTACATGCAGACTCTGGACCCTTTACAAAAGGTCTTCTGAAACGCCCTAAAGGTGTTCTCGACTCCTAATTGCTCCCAATCCAGAAAAAAAAAGTGGATCAAGGCAGGGAGAGAAGGGGGGAGGGAAATACCAAACAGGAGTGGCATAGGAAAAAAGCAAGTTATTACAATGAACTCCTCCAAGCAGGAAAAATCACTGCAAAAGCAGTGATTGATCAGTGTAATATGAGCTAAAAAAATAAACTATTCTAGAAACTATTCCTGCTTCTGGATTAGTGCCACAGGTAATCTACCTCAACAGGAAACACGCATGCTCAGTATGTCACATGGTAAGAATCTAATTGATGAGGACTAATTGCTAATCAGTTATAATCCACTTCAGGGCTTCAAATGCCAAGCAGCACAATCCTCAGCAAGGAGTAGTCTCCTCATACCCTTGGTGACACTGGGACCTGCAGGGGATTGCAGGAGGACTAATCCTAATGCACCTGAAAGGTGAAGGCAAACTAAGGGACAGGAGAAAAGAGGTCAGGAGCAGGCTGCTTGAGCAAACAAGTGGGTCCTGCTTGAACTAGGAAGAAGAAAGGTACCACAGCAAGAGACAAACACCTGGACAATGGGACTGCAAAGCTGTTTGGCCTTGTGAGGGCTGCAGAGGGGGAGAAAACAGGGACCACTAACTTCATACTTCCCTCCGCCACAGATGCCAGCGTCCACAAGTGTTGCTATTTTCACTGATAAAAAAAAGAGGTATGGGAATCCATACAATTGTCTTCTAGAACAGTTCACAGAGGACAACTGTGAACTCCAAACAGTTTTCCCTTAGTTCCCAAATGACTGAAAACACAACAAACAACAGCTTCACAAGGAATGTCCAAATTGGGATTTTTTAAGACAAAAAATTGCTATTAAAAAGACAGAAAGTCTTATGAGGCAGAAGGTTAAGCTGCACATTCAGAAAAGCTGTAATTGCACAGCACTGCCATATCTGTAAGGTTTAGACAACTCATGCTGCCTTCACTCCCTCTCCTAATGAAGAGACATTGTGATGCTTCCTAATTACACTGCTGTTCTGCCACCAGCCCCACAGCTGACACACTCACAGCTGTCAACAGCACTGTGCAGTAAAGGGTCTCCCATCCCATCTCTGGACAAGGTGTGAGAACTTCACAGCACATGTAAAACAGGAACCTGAAGTCAGTCAGTCTTATGACTGAAATGGAACCCACTCTGAAGGACTGTGCTTAAACCATCACAAAATCTCACCAGGATATTCTGGCAGGAAGTTCAATGGCTGCCAGGTCAGCACAAGGAGTTCTTCATTTCCTGGACACCTCAATTCACACCTACATTTTATTTCACAGGGGCTGCAGCTGAGTAAATGAGCATCATGCTTTGAAAACGCAGTGCTAGAAGAGAGGTGGAAAGAAAAACTACCGTGCCTTTCCAGGTGGCACTTAACACTGGGGATGCAAAAATTCAGTGCTAACACCACTCCTTGCTCTGTCTCCTCATCCTTAGAGCTTACAGAGCAAGGCAGAACAGTGAGGTCACTAATACTCCCAGCATTTCCATTTATGCACTAGTACAAGCCACAGTAGATCACAAGCAAATTCTGAACTGAGTATCAGTTTTGGCATCACTTACTCTCTGTAGAAGACCTCAGGCTAAAAAAAAGTTCTGCAATTACTCACTTTGTTGGTGAATCACATACTTTTCCCCTGAGAGCTCCTTAGAAAGTGATACACCTAAACATACTGGAAAACAGATTTAGACCATAAATCCTTTTGCACTGGTACTGCTGCTACAGCTCCTGAAAGAACACAATCCCTTCAGGTTCACGGGCAGTGCCCTACAGTTATAACAACTAGTAAAACCACTGGATTCTCATCAACACCACCTCAATGTTTTAGAACATAAACACTTAAGTCAAAAGCTCAATAATGGGCTGATTCAATACAACTATGATGAATTAGTCCATCACTTCATCTCCCCTACTCTATGCAAAACACCAACCTAGCCAGTAATGGCAGATAAGAACATATTCTGTACTTCTCTTTAATAAGAATTTGCACAAAAAAGGTCACATGTTTCTTAATTAACATCAGTCTTTTACAACAGTCTTTAGCTTCCTATGTAGGGAAAATAAAACCTGGCCTTTGTTAAAGAAAGTACTTTAAGCCTGGAAAACTTCTGTCAATATTCTTTCCCTCCTCTATCTTGGTTATCCCTAAATGAGAATGTCCTTTTCCTGTTGCAGCAGAGGACCCTCCCCAGCGACTCACCTTCCCACAGGCTCGGCAGTGGTGTCGTCTCTTTGTGAAGGTGAACTTGGCCTGGCAGTTCATGCAGTTGGGTGCCTCTGAGTCTGGGACCCACAGGGGCTGCTTCCATGACAGAGCTGCAGGTGCTTTACGTGGCTCAGCACTTTCAGATGTTTGACTTCCTCCAGCCTCAGAGCTGCTGTCCCCAGGGTCTGTATTACCAACATTTACACTGGAGTCTGAGAGGGGAGCTTCTGGGCTAACAGAACCACATTCCTGGTTTTCTCTTTCAAGTACACTTGCTCTGCTCTGTTGTTTCTGACCACCAGTCCCGTGGGAAAGGTCAAGTAACTGCTTTGGTCTTGCACCTTTAATACAAATATCAGAAGCCAGAGCTCCACTGCCACTCTCAGTCACGCCTTGGCTTTGAGACATGCTGACCTCTGCTGCAGCTTCCACTTCATTTTCAGGAACAGATGCTTTAGGGTTACTATTAATGCTCGTTATCTCCTCCAGTTTTGTTTGCATAAGCTCTTTATTAACCTCTGTGAAATCCAGATCTGTTAAAGTCCCTCCATCTGCATCAGCTTCCACCAAGTTACCATCATTGCCTGAAGACTTCAACACACTGGACTGCAGACTTTGTCCATACAAGAAATCATCAAGCTCAGCGTCGCTTATCAGAATATCACTTTTAATAACATCCTCCTCAATAGTAAAGTCAGCCATAACAGAGCTCATGCTCTCATCATAAAAAGTGTCTACACCAACACCATATGGCTCAGCTCCAAGGTCTAGAAAAGCAGAAGCAAAAGCTTTGATTTGCTGAGAATCACTATCATCAATTACATTCTCAGTATTGTACTTCTCTCCATCTCCACTTTCTTCTGCAATACTTTCACTGATTTCAGCTACATCTTGCTCATGCCAGCTAGTACTGTCACAGGATTCCCTGCCAGGGAGATGAGTTTCAGACTCTCCAGCATGAACAGTTACAGTATCACTAATAACCTCCGCCACCGCATTTTGAGGTAGAGGATTAACCTTTTCTTCTGCTACAACTAATGAACCACACACGGACACAGGAAGGGAAAGACAAGACAGAGATGTCTGGACATCCTCAGCTGACATACTCGAACTGGAAACACTGCTTGGTATCTCACTCCTATTAAGTTCTTCACAATCTACATTCTCTTCTGTGCCTTTCTTTTCCAATTCTACTTCAGCTCCTATTTGACACGAGGAGCCTGGTAAGACACAATTTCCAGGTACTGTTGCATTGCTGTTGTGCAGAGGACGCCTCTTTGGCAGATCTGAAGGCATGGAATCAGCACTACCCCCATCGTTTGGGTCTGCCTTTCCTATGGCATTGCCTTCATACACTTCTTTGCTTGCTGCAGAGCATGCATTGTCGTCTTGTGTTTCAAAAGGCAGTTTTTCACAGGCTTCCTCATCTTTGGGACTGTGTGCATTCCAACTCTGTGATGTTACAGTGACACATTCAGGATCCAGGGCAGTAGTCTGTCCAGGGTGGTTGAGTACTTCGTTGCACTTTACAGGTTCTGTCGTGTGTTGGTCGTCACACAGACCCAGGACTGTTCCTGCAGCGTAACTCTCTGGTTTTAAAGCTAAATCACTAATTTGTTCTGTGGTAAGATGCCCTGAATCTCGTAACACCAAGTCCCCATCACTCTGCTGTGTGCTGGCAGCACCGCTGCAGCCAGGTGAAGTCACACAAACAGGACTGGGGACACAAGACACGCCACAGCCAGCAGGCCCCTGGCTGCCCTGGAACTCATCTGGCTGCAGCTCCTGAGCCTCTTCTGGAGCAGCCACTGAGGGGATTAAACTCGCTGTGTCACTGATAAGATCACACACAGGCACACTACACCTTCCCAGGCTCAAAGCCTCAACCTCATTTAGGGAACTACTGTCCACAGTGGACAAGAGGTCAGGTCCAGCAACACCCTTCTCGTTGGGTGGTGAGAAGCTGAGCACATCACTTCTGCCTGCAGGGGCACAGGGAGAGCTCTCCTCTGGGGCAGGACATCCAGCAGGATCCTCTGGCAGCTCTGCTGTGGGGTGTGCACGCTCTAGGCAATCTGGCACTGAAGAGAGCTTTGAGTCGTATGGATTTTGAGGTGTTCTGAAGCACTCACATTCATCTATTTTAAGCAAGAAGAGATCAAAAGCAAAGTTTATAAGACTCCTCTCTTTCCACAGCGTACTCCCTCTCAACCCCATCTATTCATCAATACAAGCTTTTACTTAGCAGATGCTACTTTCAAACTCCATGGTAACAGTCATTTGACCATGTACTTCCACTAAAAAGGCAGTGCAGAAACCAACCTGTATTCTGCTCAAATTCATCAAGCAGTTTGTCCAAGTCACAGACTGCAGCTTTAAAGTAACTGTCCATTCTAGTCACAGTTCTAGTGAAGCTTTAGCCTTCTTAAACCTACAGAGAAAAACACAGTATTTAATTCAAAGCAATTTTTGTTTACAAAGCTCAAGTGTTCATTTTAGACAGCAGCTCATATGAGGTGGTTTTTTATTTTTATTAATACTTTGTTCTCTCTCCATGTAAACAAAACCTAAGCACAAACAAGGCTGAAGCCTCTAAATATTCTGGATATGCTCAGTGTAATCAGCATTACGAGAATACATCCCCAAATTCACTGCAGAATTGCTTATCAAAAAAAAAAAAGCATCTGAAAGTGCCTGCTATGGCATTACAATGTCAGCACATTTAAAACTAGAAGGAATATTAGGATCTTCTAGTCTGACCCCATAAACATTTTATGCCACACAGCTCACAGGCAAAAAACAAAACCGGGCCATTATTACCTTTCAACAGAACTGAACTGTGTAAATAATAATAAAAATTAAAAATCCAACATGGTAATTAATCATAATTTCTGTTCTACGCAAAACACACAAACAACTATACTTCTGAGACCCCAAGAACATGAAACTCTCATTACAGACTTACCAGATCATCAGAAAGCTATTTATTTATCAATCACATCCCCCACTGCAAACCACCCTGGTTTATTTGTTTAATTAACCTCTTCAGCCACTCAATTTTATGTCTTTTGGTCACTCAGATTTGCCTTCCAACTGCACATCTTCAATGGCTGAACACCCATACAGTGGAACTACCTATCAAAAATCAATATTTACAGTTCCTCTGAGCAACCTGAAGGGACTGAGATCCATTTAGTCTAATAAACCACACCTGTGGAGAGCTGTCCAGTTTTCCTTCTGTTTCTATCAGTGCATTCAGCCTCTGCACTGGCTGACCTCACAGCCTACCCCAATGCAACTGGGGCTCTGACCAGCTAGTAATGCCCAGTCATCCTTCTGAAAGCTTAGAGCCCAAACAAACACTTCAACCCTCTCACACCACTCACACCACCCTGCAGCTGCAGATCTAGATTCCATGCCTTACCTCCCCCCAAGCTCTAAGGTTTCCCCTCACTGAGCAGTTCAGATCAGGAGCTTTAACCTGTGTCAACGTGTAACTGTTCACCACGTGTGATGCAATTATTTATGGCAATTATTAATATGCATGGAAAAGAACACTTGAAGGCAATGTGTAGTTCAAAGAGAGGCTTGCAAAAGCATTAAAAAAGGTGAAACAAATATGCAGTAACGCAGTACTTTGTGCCCATATGTAAGCCAGAACTGTGAAAAATGCATATTACATGATTGGCTTTTCACAAATATTACAAAGAATATTTTATGTGTTATGGTAGAAAGTTACGCTGTATTAATCCTTTCTGGTAGTGTGTTAAATATAGCTTTAGGCTGTAACATAATATTAAAATAGAAATGGTGTGACGTCAGGTACTTTTCTAAGTAACTCAAGAAATTGTTCACACAGAGATAACAGCATCAAGACACCAAAATCCCCAAGAGAAGAATGACTGCCTCCTTATTGAGAAGAACCAGACTTGGTGGGGTCCCAGATGATGATTTACAAGATGGGGGGGAAGTTGACAATAACCAGGAAACACCCTTTGTTTGAAAAGAATTTTTGAATCATGTATGAGATGTATGAATATGCAACAGCCTATTGCTTTTAAGAGTTAATCCTTTGTTAGTGACCGATGCTTTCAAGAGGAAAGCATCCAAAAGTTTGTAATTCTTTGGTTTTTTATTGTCCTTTATTGTCCTAACTCTGGTTGTCCAAATTCTTATTGCTCTAATTTGTATTACTATTTTTTATATTTTAGTTTATATTAAACTTTTAAAGTTTTGGAACAAGTGATCACGGAAATTTCACAAAAAAGGAGCGACCCAAATATATCACTGTTTGGATATCTGTGGCCAGTAGTTAAGTCACAGCCAAGGTCTTCAGGCTGCACTCCAACAGTGTGACTGTTGTCTGGAGGGCTGGAGGAGCAGCAAGCACAGCCTCGGTGCCCCTTCTCCTCACCCATGTGAACACAGCTCCTTCCTGTAACAATCACGACCTCCCGGCAAGGGGGATGCAACAACATGAACTGGAAGTTATTTCAATTAAGAGCCTTAGACGATTAACAGCTTTTGGTGATTCACTGGGAGACATCAAAGTGCAGAGCCCGTCCCGAAAGCACGGATCTGTGGGCAGTCAATACTCAGATAGACCACATAAACAAGAAATATTGAAGGGTTACAAGAAAACCGGGCATCAGAGGATGCGTAATGCTGCTTTGTGTCCTCTGTAGGTATTCATTATACAACCTCACCACTTACCACAGATATCAATAACAACAGAAGCTTATAAATAACAAAAACCTTCCCCATTTCAAAAAAAATACAGACGAGAGGCCAAGTAATTATTTCATCTACCTTTGTCTTTTACTTAAAAAGGCCTAAGGAATATACACTGTGTTGCACTCTTGAGAGACACACAAACTAATTGTGATTTAAGCATAAGGGCACTATTAGATGACAACACTATCTATTTTTAGATTATAATGCTAATTAGAAGGGTGCATTGATGCTGTACAGCGTTGGCCCACTGAAGTCTCCAGAAAAAGGAAGAACTCCATGAAAAGAACTGTAGAACTAAAACCACATGCCAATATTTACAGCTATTTAATACAGATTAACCCACTTCTACAGAGAGCCCACAAAACTATTATACCTCAGTCTACTAACCCAGCAATGTTGCTTTGTTTAGTTAAATCTATTTTTAAAATATAATGGTTATTGGACTTGGTAAAGTATTTTGAATAACTAACCTAACCTTGAAAAACTAACATATGCATTATTCCTAATTTCATTACTCTTTCCTCAAACTTTTCATATGTTTTCATCTTTCTACAACAGACCTACAAGCAAAAGAACTGAAACCCACAACAAAATCAAAACCCTCAAACAGGGCAGACCACCAGTACCCCCTTGCCCATCTTGCACCTCTCTGTCTTAACTCCACGTGTCTGCATCACCAAAGAATTGTAAAAGCCTTCTAGTTCCTCATGTTCCAAACCCTCTTTCAGCAAGAGGAACAAGTTTTATTTTCTGCTGCCTGGATTTGCCTGCAGCCTCTCCCTGTGTTTACATTACTGGATTAGAAGCTATGAAAAAGCTCTGCTGACACATTTTTATTAAATGGCTGCTTGCTGCCCTGAGTGAAGGGTCTGAAGGAACCACGGACTTCAGCAAACTGCATTTCTTCTGAGCATATTCTTTTAAGACTTATATTTGTAACAAAAAAATTACAGTATTTTCTACCTATCAGAAACCAGGAGCACCACCACTGTATATGACTTTTAGGCAGACACAAACTCTTGTTTTCTGATTTTGTTTTTCAGAGCTCTGAATATAGTCACTAGACACTCTCTAAACTGGTTCACAGATTAGTATTTTTTAAAAATAAACATTATGCTTATAACTTTACCTGAGGCAATAACTCCCTAACAGTGCAAGGAGACATACAACTTTAGGCTCTCACCTGCTCCATTTTATAGATAATTATATTTAAATCACTGTTAAAGACTATATGGTTTCAGATAAAGATAGATTACATATTTATGCAGGAGGAGACTTGAAGATAAAATAGCAATCTGTCTCAAAATGGGAAAATAATAATCTAAGCACAAAAGGTACGACCAAAAAGCGCATACTGGACACGTCACTTCTCCAGATAAACCTCTAGGCAGGCTCATCTTAGATCTCCAACAAATGGTCTGACACACTCCCAGCACAGCACCACACAGACCTAAGAACCAGAGGCAATAGTTCCACCCCATTAAAACTGTTAACTATTAACTGTGGAATGCAAATCCTGAGATCTCGATGACTGCGCTGCTAAAAGCACTTCACACCCTTCAACACTTCCTTTAAATCCTTCATGAATAACTTATCCCTCCTAACTTAACAGGCACATGTTCCAGAGTTCAAACCAGCATTCCACTGGGGATTTCTCAACACACTCCTATGTAAAGGAGAAGATAACACAAGGCTGCTGCGATACTGGTGGCCAGCTTGCAGGACGGATTGTCAGGGCTTTTTCCCAGATACACTCCCTAAACGGAGGCACCGAGCAGTTTTCAGTGCAGATAACTTGCAAAGCAGAATGGATAGGTTAATTATTACCAACTAGCCAATTCAAGCTCTGAAGACAAGCTACCTTTTGATGCCTAAGAACCCCTGAAAACCACTCTCTGTACCGTTCCTACGGGCACCACCAGACGTGCAGTTTGTTACAGCTAATCCCCACTGCAGAGGCCAGGCCTGCTTCTACACAAAACATACCAGAACAGCCCAAGCTGGGCTTTACAGGCAAAGGGACACAAGCAGGGGCACAGGGGTGTCCTCTCCAGAGACACCACCACAGGATGACCACCGCCTCAATTCTGATCACCACAGCTCCAGTCTTTTTGCTCCCCGCTTACGTTGTTTCAGCTCCGTCACCGTGTTTAACTATCAGCTTTAGCCTGAGCAGAATGCTGAACTAAGGACTGTGGGAGGACTGAAATGGTATTTTCCACTTTAGCACCCCAGCAGTTAGCACAGGCAGAACAAAGCCTCCAGTATAAACACGAGCGCTGAGCACTAAATTCACAGTGAAACGCTCATGGAGAAAGGTGTGCCCCCTATCCCTCACTAGGGGTGAAGCTGTGGTGAATTTTATCTCTTCTTTTATATACCTTTTATATGTTCTCAGTACCTTTAACATACATACCTGTAATTCTTTCTGCTAAGCCAAAGCAACAAACTCCTAAAAGCCTCACAGTCAGAAGCCAGAAAACCTTACACTATCTTGAGAAACCAAGACTCCCTTTAAAACACATCCTGTAAACTTACACCTAAGAAAGAATACTTTAAAATAAAAAAAAACCAAAACACACTATTTACTTAAACCTGTCAATGAAACAACTTTGTTAAATATACTAATTTACAAAATCTGTAAAATTGTATATGCCATCTAACATACGCATGCACATTGGTATATTACACTGTGACACATTGTTACACCATAAAAATTCTTATTAAATACAGAAATAAAAACCTTTTTATCCCTTACTTGTATCTAACTCTAAATTCTAAGACCAAGGAAAAGGCATCAAGGGTACTGAAGGAATTAATTCCCAGCTTTTTACCCTTCCTAACACCATATACCCACACACAGGCCTAAAGCCCTAAAGACAAAAAGTTTAAGGGGACAGCTGCCCAGAGATCAGCAAATCAACCCGATGGAGAGGTTCAGCACAACCAAACAAACACCGAGTGAAAAATTTAAATACAAACAAAAATTATTCTTGCTGAGCAGAACAATCTATTGTCCAACCCAAAAGCTGAGATGGCTGCTGCCACAGCAAGTTTAGGAGCTGAATCATGGGGTAAACAAGAAGCGTCAGAAGTTTTCAGACCCAAAAAGACAAACTTACAGGACACACCACAACAAATCGTCTATTTTGAAGAATGCCATCCCCTTAGTTAAACATGCACTCTTCAGAAGGACAGAACTCCAGCAGCAGCGTGGACATTACCACCCTCACAGCTCCATCCCACAACACCTTCAGCTTACGAGGATTTTTGTTCATTCATCCACACAAAAAACCCTGTTCCTCTGAACTGAGAAAAGCATTACTTACACCACCCAGAGAATCACAGAATCCCTGAACTACAGGGCTGGAAGGTTCCTCTGGAGCTCCCCCAGCCCAGCCCTGCCCAGGCAGGGAGCCCTGGGCAGGGGCACAGGAAGGTGTCCAGCTGGGGCTGGCATGGCTCCAGCCAGGGACACTCCAGGCCCTCCCTGGGCAGCTGTTCCAGGGCTCTGCCCCTCCAGGGACACAAGTTCTTCCTCCTGCTGCCCTGCACCTTGCTGCCCTGGATTTGATGGCCACTGCTGCTGCTGCTGGCACTGGCAGCAGCGAGCAGAGCCCGGCCCGTGCTCCGGCAGCCCCTGGGGATGTTTGGGTGGATGGATGGATGGATCCCCTGGCAGTGCTCCCTTCTGCAGCCTGCCCAGCCCAGCTCCCGCGGGCTCTGCCCAGCACACAGATGCTGCAGAGCCCAAATCCTCTCTGGGGCCTGCCCTGGACCCTGCCCAGTAAATTCCTCTTTATTCTGCTGTGAAGCCCAGACGTGGACATAGTGAACTGGAGGCAGACCAGACCGGTTCTGACGGGCACGGCAGCGGTACCAGCTGCCCCGGGGAGGAGTGGCCGGACAGACCAACCCACACTCACCGCCTGCATCTGTCAGCCGGCAGAGAAAATGGCTCTGGAGAACGGGCCCGGGCCCGGCAGAGCCCTCGGTGCCCAGCGGAAAGCACGGCTCCCTCGACACCCCGCTGCTCCGATGTGCATCATTAGCCAGCCGAGATTCGCATCAGACCTCGCCGGCCACAGGGCATGGACAGCACGGGCTCTGGCAGCCGGCTGGACCCTCGGCCGTGCTCCCCAGAAGGTGTCAGTGACCATTCTCTGACACTACTGCTCGTATTGAAACACAGACTCAATATGACTTACACTCTCTAAGTGTACGGTGTACGATTGTCCATTCCACTCTCTACACCATATATGTATTCTAAACAATCTGTAAAATAATCTCGTCTATTTTACTTTATATACCATATATATTCTCCATATACCCTACACAGTATTCTTTGTTCATATACTATACTCGATATACCGTATATAAAAACAGCAGTAAGCAAAATTATCACTAACACCCACAAACCTCCGGGGGCAAATAACCCACCCAGGTAGCCTCAGTCAGAGGTCAGACTCCCACAGCCGCGTCGCCCCGACCTCACCCGGCCGGTTCGGGGCCGTCTCCCCTCAGGGCCCGCCCCGGCCCCGCCGGCGGCTCCGGGCGGCGGCCTCGACCCTCCGTTGCGCGCAGCGCGCCTGCGCGGCCACGCCCTCACGCGACGTCACAACAACCGCGCCCATCCCCACCCTGCGCGTGCGCTTCCCGGCGTGGGGCGCAGCCTGGGGCAGGGCCACAAGTCTGACGGACAGCTCGAGAGGGCGTGGCATGATGAAATGGGCGTTGTCGTACTTGTGATTGACAACGCAAGAGGGCGGAGTCGCCGACCGGCCTGCCCTGGGGCGGAGCCTCCCGTGCAGGCCACACCCCCCACGTTGTCCCGTACCCCGCCGGCAGGGGGCACCCCTCCCATCCAGGTCCCGTGATGTCACACCCTCCGACCCCGCAGTGACGTCACTGCCGCTCCATCAGCCCTGCCCATACAGGTCCCTGTCTGTACCTGACCCAGTGACATCACACCTCTCACACTGATGTCACTGCCGCTCCATCAGCCCTGCCCATGCAGGCCCCTGTCTGTACCTGACCCAGTGACATCACACCTCTCACACTGATGTCACTGCCGCTCCATCAGCCCTGCCCATGCCGGACCCTGTCTGTGCCCGTCCCAGTGACATCACCCCCCCCCCCCCCCCAGTGACATCACTGCCACCAGCCCTGCCCATGCAGGCCCCTTTCTGTGCCTGTCCTGGTGACATCACACCCCCAGTGACGTCACTGTCACTCTGGCACTGGGCTCAGAGGAGGCCCAGGGCCCAGCAGACGCTGCCCCTCTGGAGCTGGCGCAGCCGCCCCTCTCCCCCCAGAGCCTGCACTCTGACACCAGCCCCACAGTGATGCCATCACAGCACAGCTCCTGGTGTTTCCACGACAATCTTGTTTTTCACAAAGCCACGCTAGGGTGAGAGCACACGCAGCCCCTCAGCCATGCCTGAGGGCCAGGAGCGCGGCCTCGGCGGCATGGCTGCTGCTCCCGTGAGGGGCGGGCGGGCACGGCTCGGGGCAGGGGCGGCCGGCAGCCGCTGGGCTCCGAGCCTTCCGAGCCTTCCGGGGCTCCGACACCGTCCTGCCGTGTGCCCCCCGGCCTGCCCCGGCCCGGCCTCCGCCGCCCGGGCCAGCATGTAGCTGACCTTGCGCTGGTGCGCCAGGGCCTCCTCCTTGTCGTTCACCTGCGGAGAGGAAGGAGAGCAGGCCACGGTCAGCTCAGGTACTGCCAGCCCAGCTAGCACACGTGCTCCGGGGAGCTGAACCAGGTGATAGTAAAAGATTTTAAAATCACAGAAAATTCGGGGAGCTAGAGAGAAAGCTAGGCTTGGTAGGCCCTGGGAAAATGTTAAAGGTAGGCCCTGGGAAATGTTAGGCCTTGTGCTTGCTAGATCATGGCAAACTGCATCTGTGTAGTCAGTATGTGATAAATGATATAATTGGTAGATGTAATTAGATATAATTATTGTTTAAAGAATCATGAGAAACTATGTTAGAGGTTTGAGGGGATGAAATCCATGCTTGGATGAAATCAATGTACACAACAGAACAATATAAGCTGAATAATTAATATGTAAGTTATATAACGATAGAATATAAAACATGTTTGGTCCGAACCCATGTCAGAGTCAGATTTGGGTGTGTAGCCCTGACACCCAGAGCTCTTAATAGAAGCACCTGCATATAATCATTCCACGATTATGTGTTCCTGAGCGCTGACACAGGTACTGACCAGATCAATCAGCATCCTCAGGATCTCGTGGGCGCTGTCCAGCTCCCCCACCTTCCTGCAGTCCCCCTCTGACAGCAGCAGGCTGGACAGCTTCTGCCCCAAGCTGTTCTTGCTGCCCTCCAACTTGATGTGCTCTGTGGAAAAACACAGGTGTGTCAGCTGCAGAACTGCTCAGGTAGGGATAAACAACTCTGGGATCAAGCACTTGTAAACCTGGATCCCATAAACAATAATTTAATAGGTAAAAATAATTTAATTTAATGATCCCATAAAAAAAGGGCAATACAAGCTGCAGCTTCCCCACTGCGTGGGACACAGCAGGTTCCCACTGCTGCTGCTGTCCCACAAAGGCTACACAGACCTTACACGTGGGCACACTGAGAATTCTTTTTGCTCTGAGGAAAATACACTTTTGATGCTCTAGTTGAAGAACAATTTATGGTAGTTTGTTTTTAAACTGTAACTAGCCTAAAAAATACAAAGATTCTCTGACACAGACTACTTACAAGTTTTTGATAATTCCAGAAATAGTAAAATACATTAAAATTAAGGAACAGATGTGCCAGGTAACAGAGCCTGAAAGCAATGGTGTCAGTGTTGGGGAAACAGCTACTCAAGGTTATGCTGCTGTACTGCTACACCCCAGCAGAGCCCAAGGGATCTGGGAGACACACCACACTGCTATGCCTGGCACCTCCTGGTCAATGGTCAAAACAAAGATACTAAAGTCTGCAGTGGTTCTGACCATCATGTAAGCACTTAAATACTTCTCTTTATCCCTTTTCTTTTTTGAAAGAATAAAAGAGTATTGGAATTATTCCTGCTTTTCAGCTCAGAATGGTTCCTTTTTTTACACAGGGCTTTGTAAGTCTGTATTAGTCTAAGAACATTACATTTATTAGGCATGTGTATCAGTATTTGTGTTTATTAGGTCTGTATTAGTCTAAGAACACTAATAAACACAAATACTGATACACATGCCTAATAAAAGGCTAAAAATGTTTAAGGGAAAAAAAATCTGTTTAGTACTCCAGTGAATTATGAAGTGGCCTGGGTTAGAAGAGACCTTGAAGCTCATATTGTTTCACACCTTTCCTTGGACCAGGTTGCTCAATACCCCATTTGGAGCTAAAAAAAGCTCCAAGCATACTTTTTTTTTTTTTTTTTTTTGCATTTCTCCCCCTTCCCCAACTCTTCCACTGAGCTCATTTGAAGCAAACCCCAACACCAGAGCAGCTGCTGGTAGCACATAGGCCAGCCAGATGCTGTCAGCTGTTGCCAGTGCAGTCCCCAGCCCTGCTCTGGGGAGCCAGCCCCACACACTGCCCAGCTACCAGCACCCCGCAGGCGTCTCCAGCTTGCAAATCTGCCCTCCTTCTTCACAGTGAGCACTTCTGCCAGCCTCAGGGCCTGCTCCTGCCTCTGCATCAGCTGCTGCTCAAAGGCAACTCTGAAGGCATCTGCCATCATGTACGCCTCCTCCTTGCTCTTCTTCGCATTTTCCATCTGGTTTCAGTTCAGGGAAAATTTAAAGCATGTTAGCTACTTTGGAAGGAAAAGCAGATGTAAAATTAAGACACAGACAGCTTGCAAGTAAATATAATCAAGGAAGTAGCAGGAATCAAAGGGATTTCCTGACGTGTAAAGAAATGTATTTTGAAACGTGTATTAGGGTCCTTACTCTTCATTGTCTGCAAATGATCACACCCCCAGCCACCTACACAATCATCTCTGTGTATTTATTTATCTCTGCACATGTACAAGAGCTCGAGGAGGAAAATAATGTCCCATCACATCCAGGCCAAGAGAAAAATGAGCAGGAGATGGAGCCCATATCAGGGATCTCGAGGGACAGGCTAGCACCTATTTTCAAAACCAGTTAGCCAGCTGCAAGTTTTGCAGCAGGACCACAAGGATGCCTACCACATCTGCAGAGTCAAACACAAAAAGAAGAAAAATTCTAAATCCACACAATTTCACTAAATAGAAAAAAAATTAGGGGCCTGGAATTCATGCCACTGATTTCAGTGTGAGGTAACAGGTATTTTCCAGCAAGATCAGCTTGCTGCCCTGGCTGAGTGAGCGGGCTGCAGTTGCTGATGCCAGCAAGGGAGAGGTGAAATGCACTGCCAGGAAGGAAGGGGAAAGGTTCAGTGCCAGTCCTCATGCACAGTGTGTACATTCATGGAGAGCACACACTTAGGGTGTGTTCTCTTTTTTCAGATTAAAAAATACGGGGAGAAAGAAAAAGAATGCAAAAAAAAATTTTTTTTTTAACTAGTAAAGCTGAGTAGATAAAATTAAAATCTTTTCTACCAGCAAAAGTTATGGCATTACAAGCACTGCAAACAAACTTTACGGTATTTTGAGATCCATAGTGGTTGTGAGAGTTTGTGTAAGCACAGTCTGGGTGTTTCTGGCTCTGTTTGGACTGTGCAGGAGCACCCCCTCCTCGTCCCCTCTCTGCCACGCCTCCTCACCTCTTGCCTGAGATGCAGGAGCTGCTTCCGAGTGAGAGCTGCCACTCTGGCACAGGGGCAGGGCTGCCCCTCAGCAGGACTGCAGGTGCAGGCTCCCAGCACTGCCAGCTGGAACCCAAAGCAAGCCAGAGGTCAGCATCTGCTCACAGAGGTGTGAAAAACACCAATCGCTTGTTTCTAAAATTGTAAAAGTTTAATAGTAATGACATGGTTATAAAAATAGCAATATAATTAGAGTAATAAAAATTGTGGACAATTTGGATTAGGACAATACAAGACAATAAAAACAAAGAGTTAGGGACAGTCTGGGTACCTTTTTCTGGGCAAAATAAGCCCAAAAAGGCCCCAGGTTAACAGAGGATTAACCCTTAAAAGCAACAGCCTGTTGCACATTCATACACCTCACACATGGTGCATCAATTCCATTCACACACAGGATTCTGGCTGGGCAGGGCCAGCTCCTTCCTCTGGATCCTGACAGTGCCTTCAGGGCTGAGTGAGGCAGGAAGAATTCATTTCTCCTGATAATGGAGCAATAAATTCTCTTTCTCTGAAAGATTCAGGTGTCCCGTGGCTGCTATCTCACTGTGAATCCTTTCTTTAAAAAAAGTATCTCACACAGCATAGTTTCTATTTTAACCTTTTGTTATAACCTAAAACTGTATTTAACACACTACTAAAGAGAATTAACACAGCATCACTTCCTAACACAACACATGTAATATTCACTGTGATATTTGTGAAAAGCCAATCACAGAATACACATTTCTCACACAGGGGCCAGCAGAAACCCCCTGGAAGCGGGAGCAGCTGCAGGAGGTGGAAGGGAATGACTCACAGTGAGAGCTGTGCTTTCAGGCAAGACCTGGCAAAACCTGACAGATGGGTGTGCCACACCCTGCAGCCCTCCCTGGGTTCTGCTGGCCTCGGAACAGCACGAGCAGGCGCTGTCTAAGTGCTAGGCAGAATAAAAATAACCATCACAGCTTGTGAAAAATAGCCTGATGCCTTCTCCTGCCCCATCTTTCTTTGCAAGGTGGACCAGGAAGGAGAAAACTGATTAGCAGGTGTGCAAAGGCATGTGCTAATTAGCTAAAAACGGGTTCAAATAAAAGGATATGTAATGAGCAATGATTTTTCTGTATGTATTTTGTATGCAAACATATCTCTGAAGCATTTGGAAAAACACACAAGCAATACTTACTTCAAGACCTGTGAAATCAGTGATGTCACTTTTGTTCAACATGTTCTCCTGAAAAACTTTCTGTTGTTTCACATCTAGCATTGCAAGGAATTCCAAGCACTGCTGGTTCAGGACTACAAAATAAAACAAAGAAAGAGATTACAAATATCTCCTGTTCGGATTTCTTCATTTCTGAGTTCAACTACACCCGCATGAAGCAGCTTTACAATTCAAGCATCAGTTTGGGAACAAGATGAGAGTGTAGAAGGAGAAACTCATCTCCCAGTTGTTTCTCCTTCTGTGTTCTCCCAGAAGTGATGGCCCACTTAGAGAGAGAGAACATTTCCTGGATTGCCCTGCCTCAGGACTGAGCGCCCGCCTGGTTACACACTCCAAAGTCAGGCAGCCTCCCATTTAGAACAGCACAACATTGGGCAAGTGGTGATTTAAGTCAGCCATTTCAAAGCTTTTTGGAAGGCAAAAATGAAGGAAAGGGACTTGAGTCTTCTGATTCAGTGGCTGCCCTGGCTGCTTTCCAGTTTAATTTCCAGGTTTCTGCATATCCACTAAGATCAGCTGCCAGGAACAAGACACTGATCTGCACAGGAATCTTCCACCACAGCTAAAGCCTGAGTTATTCCTGAAAAACATTGTATTCACAGGAATAGCTGCTGCTGGCTTACTTGCATTTTCAGCCTTAAGTGTTTTAACTTCTTCTGTCCTCAGTTTCAATGCTTCCTTAAGAGCTGCATTTTCACAGTATATCCTGTAGAAGTCAGAAGATGGCTTTATTATAATCTTAAAAACGTTTATAAGTGGGCACTCAATAATTTAAAAAGTAACCTGTTAAAACACGGTATCTCATATTTCTGCAAATTAAAAGTATGATTACTTGAAATATGGAATAAAAAAAATCAAAAGTCAAAGGAGTCAAGTACAAGATATAAATTTTAAAAAACCCAAACCATTCACATGTAAGGAGGCAGTGCCCATAGCTTTAACAAGAGACAAGTGCCACATTTCCATTAGAAATGCAAAGAAATTGGTAATCATGAACCTCTGAAACCCTTGCTAGAAATTTCCTATTTTCTTGAAGGAACAAAAGTGATTATTAGAGAAGTGGCAGCTCTGGTCTGTAAACTTCCTGCAGTCTGAATCCTGTTTTCAGGAACAGCTGTGCCTTCAGGTGTTGCAACGTGAGAACACACAACACACACTGATAATGCATTTTTCCTTGAAGCATTTCCCTCTCGAACAGAACAGTGGCAATCTGACGTCCTAAATGTCAAAGCAATGCAATTTATTTGGCACATCTCAGCTCTCAGTAAATGCAGTCTAGTCTGAATTATTTCACTTGGAAAAAAACCAAAGGAAAACGCACATTGTTCTTGTCCTGCTGCCTCAGATGTCAGAAAACTCTCAGAAAAATATGAGCTGTTGTGCAAAGCAGGCTGAGCCCCTGGCTGTCAGCCTTCTGAAGCCATGTCTGTGGCTTCCACCAGCCAGCACCAGTTTTGTGGCTCCAAACTGCACAGCCACATTTCCAACCTGCCCAGTCAGGAAAGTCAGAGAGCCTTTCAAGAGGCATCCCTTGACAAATGTGTCTCTGAATAGTTTGTAAACTTGTGGCTTATTCTTAGATTTGAACCTGAAACATATTCAAATAAAAGCATATTCTGAATTGTAAAAACAACAGCAAAAATATTAACAAATAATGACAACAACAACTCTGATGGGCAGATGTCAGAAATACAATTTCTACATGTAAATGAGTGAGCCTGCTGGTCCCATTTCCCAAGGTCTGTCCTGTATAATTAGTTTAGTGCCTCTGGCACATTCCTCTTGCCCAGCCACACCTGCTGTCCACCCAGAGTGACTCCTATTTGTTGTGGTGTGAAGCTATGTCCTGTCCCTCCAGATACAGGGATAGGATATTGTGCCACCTTCGTCCTTCCCTTCCCCTGCCCCCCTGTCCCCTTCCTAACTGCTCTCTGTCCAGTTCCACATTCCAGCAAGGGCCTCGTGTGATTGGCAGAGTTCAACAGAGGCTTCTCAGACCGGGGGTCATTGGCCTGTCCAGGTGTCACTGTCCCCTGAGACCCTCCCCCCCCACCTGGTTGGTGGCTCACCTATCCTCTCCCTCCCCCCTCCCTGTGGGTTTAAAAGGCACTGGAACCATGCGGTCGGGGTCTGTTGGAGTTGTTACCCAGATTCAGAACTCTGTCACCCTGGAATAAACTCTGGATTTAACCCTCCAGCAGAACCCGCTCTCTTTCTCTTCACCATCTCCTGAACCTTTTCCACCAGAGGGAAACTGAGTTTCTGCTTTGCTTGGACTCATTCTGAGTGCCTGACTGCCAGCCAGCTAAAGGCAGCTCTGAGGTGAAAAACCCACAGCTGACACCTTTGGATAATACCTATTAACAAAGAACCTCTTGATCAACCTCTCTCTGAGGCACTGCATTTTACCTGTACTCATGCCCACACCTACAGTGCCAGACAATAAAGAAATGATTAACCAGGGAATTATATTTCCACACACATGCATATACCATTATTTTCTCTGCCTCATCTATGGTTAAGGTAAGTAAGGATAATCAGTCCCCAGCTGGCTAACATCATATGATTAAGAAAAACTCAGCCTAGCAAAGCCAGCCTAGACACCAAAAAATAAAAGAAATCAGGACAATACATCTAGAAGTTTTAATTGAAAAATACATGTGTGACTAGTGTGAAAAATCAAAATGTTCCAGAATTTGGAAGGGAATTGGGAAAATGCAAAGCCTCCAAAGAACCTGAGGAACCAAGCTTGGAACACAGATGACATAGAACACCCAGTGAATGTTAGAAATCAAACAAAAACCCCAGTGATACACAGTGTGAGCCAAATACCTGTCATATTTTTCTGTCCAGGTGTCTTCTATGTTTTTAAATCTGTCCTGATCAATTTCAATTTCCCACTGCAAAATATTTACTTCCTGTGGAAACAAAACAAACTTGCAGTAGCTCATCAGAGGGTTCCCCTCAGAAGGGTGCCAGGGGTGCTGGATTTGAAGAGATCTCAGAGGCAATCTGAGATCAAACAACAAATAAATTTGGTACCAGACACCAAAGATTCTGCACCACTGGCCTAGGGACTCCAGTCTCTGTTCAGAAGTACTCCTTCCAGAAGCCTCCAGCAAAGACAAACCCATGCTGTCCCAGCCCATTATGTGGAACAGAGCAGCAGTAGGAGGAACAAAGCCAAAAGCTCAGTTCAGCAAGGGAGCTGTGTGCCACCTCCCTCCTCCTTCCCTCCTAAGAGTGGGCAGCTGTTGCTCAGGGTCCCTGGGAAGCCTCAGCTGAGTCCCTCAGGAGGAAATGAAACCCTCAACCAGCACCAGCTCAAAGTACAGCAGGAGCTCTGGCAGTCTTCCAGTATTATAATTACAGCATGAAAAGGCCTAGATCCAAAGAGATAAATTAATATTTCCCTTTGTACTAAAAAGGAATAGGAATTCCTTTCACAAACCCCTGGAATTAATGTCAGGTATGCACTGATTTAAACAATCTGATAACCCCTTTTTAATAGCCATGGGCTTCTCTGTGTGAGGGAAATCACCTGCACTTACCTTCTCTAGAGTCCTCTTTTCTTCCTCAGTTTTCTGAAGCATTGCCTTTGTATGGCTCGTGGCTTTATCAAATACTGCCTGCAAAATCAGCAAACAACCACAGCAAAGCCCAGAATGCAACTCTGTCAAACACTGTGATTAAACTGAGCTAATTTCCAGTTTCACCCTCACAGTCAAACAGCAGAGTGCAGAGTTACCAGCAGCCCTCTCGTGAGCCCCAGAGGGGTCTGATCTCAAGTCTAACTGGCACAACAAGCTTTTTGGGTTTCAATCCCAGAACCTGTGATGCTGAGAGCACAGCACCATTCACCTGAGTTTGTGCCTTCCTCAGGGCTCCTGCAGGAAATCACACCTTGAACAACGGGGTTACAACACACCTGAGCTCTGATCCAGGCCCAACTGGCTACAAATATGTGATGGCACAAACCACACAACTAGAAATGGGTTATGTAAGCAGGCTAAATTCCAGGAACTGATTTCAGCAGAATTTGGTTTGAAAGACAATAAAAATACTAGAAATGGTGAACAAAAGAACGACCTGACATTTAAGGCACACTGTCCTCTAGGGCAGCAGATGGAGCAGTCAACTCGAAATAGTCGTGCTTTGCAGCAGGACTCCAAGCATGCCTAAATCTTCAATAGAAGGGACTGGAAAAAGGCCTTAATTTTATCTTCAGCAGATAAATCCTCAAGGATTGTCAAAGCTAAAATTATAAGAATTGCTACAACACTAAAGTCTTCTTAAATAACACACTAGTTGCAGTAAATTGTAGAGGCAAGTCTGTAGACACCTGCAGACTCAATGATGTAAATTGCAGCCCTGGGAAGGCCTTAAGGTTTTAGAGGTTTTGATGAGGAATAGCAGAAGATTTCCTCTGTTTTCCTTGTTACCACCAAGAGATTTCTGAACAGCTCCTACCATGCTCTGCAGGATTCTTAGAGCTTCATCTTTTCCTTCAAGCTGTCTTTGAGATGCTTCAAGCTCAACTTTCAGAATTTCAAGCTCCTGAGGTAAAGCAAAGTAGATACACTGAGTAAAAGCCCAGGAAATCCTGATAAGATTCGTCTGTAAAACCAAAGTAAATTTGCCCTCCTCAAAGAACAAACCTCTGTTTTACCTGCATGATGTCTTTTCATGGGCTCACCTGAGGTCAGAGAACACAGTGCATGTGGAATGTGTATTTTTACAGCTGAAGTCAGTTGGCTGTGATGCCAACACCTCAACACATTTAACCACAGTAAAATCAAAATATACTGCTAAACACCTTTCAACAGACATGCAGACTATGTGTAGTTTACACTACACATTTTCAAGCCCCAAAGCTTAATAAAACATAAACATCTGATAGAAAAGTACAACAGCACCTTCAATATTCTCTCCATTATTAAAATTATTTTGTAAATAAACCCCCCAGAATATAAAGTACACCTCACACTGTAATTTCCTGACATAAAATTTAATGAAGTTTCCAACTCCTGCTGTAATTCCAGGAACCTAGGTGCACCCAAATCTCCCAGCATGCCAAGATCCTCTGACTACATGGAAGGGAAATGCAGATTTGGAGAGCAGCACCCTGGGCACTGTTACCAACCTCCAGAGCTTCCCGAAGTTGTTGCTTCAGTTCCTCGTTTGACACTTCAGGATTAGATTCTGTAGGATCAATAGAAGATAATAAATGATAAGATATTGTGACATTTAAATGAAAAAAAGAAGTGAGGATTTTACCCTGAAAACAGGTAACATGCAAAGGTGAATTTTCATCTTTGTGTTGGGGGTTTTTTTTCTTGTGGAGCTAATAAACAGATTTAAGAAACACATCAATACAAGCTTCAAACATGCTGCTTCACAGTGGAAGAAGTGAAATGGGGGAAAAATGTCTGTTGTGAAGGGACATAAAGTAAAGACAAACATTTTATAACTTCCTTTAAAATAAAGCCAACAAAATTGTCATCATGATTAAAAACAAAATTAATTGTTTCGATTCTTTTCTGATTGTAACTTTTCAACATCCACACTCAAAACAACAGCTAGCACTACTTAGAAGTAGGGGCAATTTTCAGGAGGCAGAGATAGCTCAGCTTACTGTGGAAAGGATAACAGGGAATTGTTTAAAGGAGAGAAATAAGTTACACAGAAATACCTCAATCCAAATATTGAGGATTGACAGGAGAGCAGCCAGACTGTAATGAACAGCATTTGCCTACATTTGATTGTTTTGACAGCAGCATTGCCTTCACAAAAAAAGGAAGATGAATGCCTATGCAGGTTCTAAAAACTACTTCCTAACCCCTAACGTAAACCAATGCACTAATTTCAACTAAAGAGCAAATAAGATTTTGAATATTCAGCTATAAGCTTAAGGATCTGTCTTTAGGAAGATTTGACCTGACTTAAAGCAGAAATCCAAGCAGTGCCACCCAATTTCACAGACACAGCCAAACCCCCTTCCTGTACACCCACCACAGGATGCTCTCTGATAAATGTCGCTTTCAAATGCAAAATTAAACACTTTAAAACTGGACATTTTACACTAAGAATGGTCACTGCCTTCACCACTGAGAAGCAATTCTGCTGCTCCTGTTCTGGGAGGAAGCTGGAGGATCCCAGCAGGCACCAAGCCCTTCAGGGATTTTGGCCATTAAACTTGATGACACTTTGTGAGGCAGCTGAACGGCTCAATTCCACTAACAGAAGTCCTTTGTACGGTGAATAATTAACTTCCAAATTACTCTTACCACAGCTATTCTGCCGTGTGGAACTAGAGGCAGGTTTGTTGAGTGATCCATCGTAAAAGCTGTTTCGTTTTGGAGCAGGAAGAGATGCAGAATGGCTTTCTTCTGCTGCCTTCGCTGACAAGGGGGAATTACAAGCCTTTCCAGATCCCTTCCTAGATCTAACTGAATAGGAATGTTGTAAGTTTTCCCCTTCATAAACACCTCCCGGTCTTCTCCCCAGTCCGTTTCCCAGGTCTCCACATGTCATGTCATCCTCTTCTGCCTCCTCCATCTTCTCCTCCTGGTTTTTTTGGGTTTTTTCGGGTTTTCGGTTGGTTTGGGTTTTTTTTCCTGACCGAGGGCCTCTCACCTACCGGTGAACAGCGCCTCCCGCAAGGCCAGACTTCATCTGGAAAAACAGGAAAGCTCCGCGTTTACAGCAGCAGGACGAGCGCCGAGAGGGAAACGCGAAGCTGCGAGAGCCGGGGCTGCCGGATCCCCGCTGCCGCCCGCAGCGGTGAGACCCCGGCCCGGGGGGACACCTGGGGGGGACACACACCTGGGGGGGGGACACACACCTGGGGACACACCCCCGGCCCCGCCCGAGCCCCCGACCCACCTGCGCGCCCGCCGGCGGCGGAGCGGTCCCGCCCCGGGGCGGCTCCGGGAGCGGCTCGCAGGGAGGGCTCGGCTCGCTCCTGCCCTCGATCCGCGGCCCGCACGGCAGCCCCGGCCCCTGCCCGGCCCGGACGGCTCGCAGGGAGGGCTCGGCTCGCTCCTTGCCTCCTGCAGCCCCGGCCCCTGCCCGGCCCGGATCCGCGGGGACGCGAGCTGCGGTGGCCAGGCGCGCTCACTCCAATGTTCTCGCATTGTCCGGGGCTGTCCGGACACCCCGCACAAACCCCCTACCTGTTTCCTGCTCTCTGCCCCAGCTGCCTCGGTGCTGGCCCAATTCTCCAAGGAAACACACTGTTTTTCACCGGTTTGGTTTATAGTATCGTCACGTTTCTGTTGCAGTATCGCTCCACAAGTGTCACCAAAATAAGCCCCAAAAAACCCCAACAGCGAATTTGGAATAAAAAATAAAGCTGTGAATATGTGAGAACAACACTCTTCACAACAGAACTTTTCAAGAAAGTCGTTTCACTACCCAAACTCGTGTATATAAAGGGTTTATAAGTACTTCCTACAGAATCTTTCACAAGGCTTTCGTGTCAGGCAGCTTTTCTGTGAGGAAAGGTTTCCTGTTCCTTGTGCAGCCCTGCCCCCCTGGGGCCCAGGCTTTAACAGCAGCCAGAACAGATCCCTGCTCAGGGATCCCTGCCCCGACAAGGCAGGAAGCTCCTGGGTCATCTTCCCATGACTGGGACAGGGGACGGGGAAGACAGAGAAAAAAGGAAAAATGAAGTTTATTGTTTAACACTCCAGACCAGTGCTCTCATAGCTGATGTCTCCTTACACATGAAGGAATCTCCAAAGCTCCGTGCAATCATTTTAAAATAACTCTCACATCACTTCCTTTCCCTCCAACGCCTTACCCTGCACCAAACCCTCTCCCTGTGCACTGTCCTCACAGCCCACAGTGCAGCACACAAGGTTTTAGTCCCACAACTCAGCATCCAACCAACTCCTTTCCAGGACACTGTTCCACCCTCTGGAAATCAAAACTGCCTCGACTGCCACCTCTTATCAGGATTTTACAGTTTTCTCACAGGGAATTCATGGTTTGGTTTCAATTGTAAGGTCTAAAGAATTCTCAGTTACTGAACACAGCTCCTGCTACTCAGGACAATTGCCTCATTTTCATCCTTTCAGTCACTTCTCCCACTGTATCAGTTTTATCAGTATCAGTTCTCCTGCTGCCTCTCAGGGTGCAGTTACACATCCTCACACCCTGGCTACTCTGAATCTTACCCTACTCCCCAGCCAGTTACAACAAAATTCATGGTCATTTACAATACAAGAGTTATGAGTGTCATTTATCAAACCCTCCCTCCCAAGAACAGATCCAGCAGTTACTGTTTCACCAAAAGTCAGTTGTTGTCCTTCATCCATTGCTCAATCCATTGCATAATCTGATCCAAATTTCTCTCTAGGTCCTCTGGAGTGTTGCTGGGTAACTGGTGTACAATTTCCTTTCTATAGGATAACACAGCTTCCTCATAGAGAGTCTGAAAAATTTCGCACTGAATGTTGTCCTGCAGCTTCTTCCCTGTGTAGCCCCTGGAGAAAGAGCACCAGGAGCAGCGTGAGGCACAGAGGGAGCCTGAGAGGCGTTCCTGGGGCCCGTGCAGGGCCCTGGCAGCCCTGCCCAGGTGACACACCTGCTCTGCAGCCTGTCGTACAGACAGGAGTTGTCTGTGCGCAGCACGAACACGATGTGGAACCAGCGCTCGGGGAAGAAGTCGCAGCCATGGTAATCCACAATCACCCCTCCCTCGCTCATCCTGGCCTCCAGCTCATCCACCACCTGCACAGAGGGGGACAGAGGGGGGCTCGGCCTCACCTGCGCTGCACGGCCCCACGGAGAGAGAGAGAGGGGCTCACCTGAACTGCACAGCCCCACTGAGAGAGAGAGGGGCTCACCTGCACTGCACACAGAGAGAGAGAGGGGCTCACCTGTACTGCACAGAGAGAGAGAGGGGCTCACCTGCACTGCACACAGAGAGAGAGGGGCTCACCTGAACTGCACGGCCCCACTGAGAGAGAGAGAGGGGCTCACCTGCACTGCACGGCCCCACTGAGAGAGACAGTCAGCCTCACCTGCACTGCACAGAGAGAGAGGGGCTCACCTGAACTGCACAGAGAGAGAGAGGGGCTCACCTGTACTGCACACAGAGAGAGAGAGGGGCTCACCTGCGCTGCACACAGAGAGAGAGAGGGGCTCACCTGGCACTGCACAGAGAGAGAGAGGGGTTCACCTGCACTGCACACAGAGAGAGAGAGGGGCTCACCTGTACTGCACAGAGAGAGAGAGGGGCTCACCTGTACTGCACACAGAGAGAGAGAGGGGCTCACCTGCACTGCACACACAGAGAGAGGGGCTCACCTGGCACTGCACACAGAGAGAGAGGGGCTCACCTGTACTGCACACAGAGAGAGAGAGGGGCTCACCTGGCACTGCACACAGAGAGAGAGAGGGGCTCACCTGCACTGCACACAGAGAGAGAGAGGGGCTCACCTGTACTGCACAGCCCCACTGAGAGAGAGAGGGGCTCACCTGCACTGCACAGAGAGAGAGAGAGGGGCTCACCTGCACTGCACACAGAGAGAGGGGCTCACCTGCACTGCACACAGAGAGAGGGGCTCACCTGCACTGCACAGAGAGAGAGAGGGGCTCACCTGCCCTGCACAGAGAGAAAGAGGGGCTCACCTGCCCTGCACAGAGAGAGGGAGGGGCTCACCTGGCACTGCACACAGAGAGAGAGGGGCTCACCTGCACTGCACAGAGAGAGAGGGGCTCACCTGAACTGCACACAGAGAGAGGGGCTCACCTGGCACTGCACACACAGAGAGAGGGGCTCACCTGCACTGCACAGAGAGAGAGAGGGGCTCACCTGCACTGCACAGAGAGAGAGAGGGGCTCACCTGCACTGCACAGAGAGAGAGGGGCTCACCTGCACTGCACAGCCCCACTGAGAGAGTCAGCCTCACCTGCACTGCACAGAGAGAGAGAGGGGCTCACCTGGCACTGCACACAGAGAGAGAGGGGGGCTCACCTGCACTGCACACAGAGAGAGAGGGGGGCTCACCTGCACTGCACACAGAGAGAGAGAGAGGGGCTCACCTGCACTGCACACAGAGAGAGAGAGGGGCTCACCTGCACTGCACACAGAGAGAGAGAGGGGCTCACCTGCCCTGCACAGAGAGAGAGAGGGGCTCACCTGCACTGCACAGAGAGAGAGAGGGGCTCACCTGCACTGCACAGAGAGAGAGGGGCTCACCTGCACTGCACAGAGAGAGAGGGGCTCACCTGGCACTGCACAGAGAGAGAGAGGGGCTCACCTGCACTGCACACAGAGAGAGAGGGGCTCACCTGTACTGCACACAGAGAGAGAGGGGCTCACCTGCACTGCACAGAGAGAGAGGGGCTCACCTGGCACTGCACAGAGAGAGAGGGGCTCACCTGCACTGTACACACAGAGAGAGAGGGGCTCACCTGCACTGCACAGAGAGAGAGGGGCTCACCTGCACTGCACAGAGAGAGAGAGGGGCTCACCTGCACTGCACAGAGAGAGAGAGAGGGGCTCACCTGCACTGCACAGAGAGAGAGGGGCTCACCTGGCACTGCACAGAGAGAGAGAGGGGCTCACCTGCACTGCACACAGAGAGAGAGGGGCTCACCTGGCACTGCACACAGAGAGAGAGAGGGGCTCACCTGTACTGCACAGAGAGAGAGAGGGGCTCACCTGCACTGCACAGAGAGAGAGAGGGGCTCACCTGCACTGCACAGAGAGAGAGGGGCTCACCTGCACTGCACAGAGAGAGAGGGGCTCACCTGGCACTGCACAGAGAGAGAGAGGGGCTCACCTGCACTGCACACAGAGAGAGAGGGGCTCACCTGTACTGCACACAGAGAGAGAGGGGCTCACCTGCACTGCACAGAGAGAGAGGGGCTCACCTGCACTGCACAGAGAGAAAGAGGGGCTCACCTGCACTGCACAGAGAGAGAGAGGGGCTCACCTGGCACTGCACACAGAGAGAGAGAGGGGCTCACCTGAACTGCACAGCCCCACTGAGAGAGAGAGGGGCTCACCTGCACTGCACACACAGAGAGAGAGAGAGGGGCTCACCTGGCACTGCACAGAGAGAGAGAGGGGCTCACCTGTACTGCACACAGAGAGAGAGGGGCTCACCTGCCCTGCACACAGAGAGAGAGGGGCTCACCTGCACTGCACAGAAAGAGAGAGGGGCTCACCTGCACTGCACAGAGAGAGAGAGAGGGGCTCACCTGCACTGCACAGAGAGAGAGGGGCTCACCTGCACTGCACACAGAGAGAGAGGGGCTCACCTGCACTGCACAGAGAGAGAGAGGGGCTCACCTGCACTGCACACAGAGAGAGAGGGGCTCACCTGTACTGCACACAGAGAGAGAGGGGCTCACCTGCACTGCACAGAGAGAGAGGGGCTCACCTGCACTGCACAGAGAGAGAGGGGCTCACCTGCACTGCACAGAGAGAAAGAGGGGCTCACCTGCACTGCACAGAGAGAGAGAGGGGCTCACCTGGCACTGCACACAGAGAGAGAGAGGGGCTCACCTGAACTGCACAGCCCCACTGAGAGAGAGAGGGGCTCACCTGCACTGCACACACAGAGAGAGAGAGAGGGGCTCACCTGGCACTGCACAGAGAGAGAGAGGGGCTCACCTGTACTGCACACAGAGAGAGAGGGGCTCACCTGTACTGCACACAGAGAGAGAGGGGCTCACCTGCACTGCACAGAAAGAGAGAGGGGCTCACCTGCACTGCACAGAGAGAGAGAGAGGGGCTCACCTGCACTGCACAGAGAGAGAGGGGCTCACCTGCACTGCACACAGAGAGAGAGGGGCTCACCTGGCACTGCACAGAGAGAGAGAGGGGCTCACCTGCACTGCACACAGAGAGAGAGGGGCTCACCTGCACTGCACACAGAGAGAGAGAGGGGCTCACCTGGCACTGCACACAGAGAGAGAGGGGCTCACCTGTACTGCACACAGAGAGAGAGAGGGGCTCACCTGCATTGCACAGCCCCACAGAGAGAGAGAGGGGGGCTCACCTGCACTGCACAGCCCCACTGAGAGAGAGAGAGGGGCTTACCTGCACTGCACAGAAAGAGAGAGGGGCTCACCTGTACTGTACACAGAGAGAGAGAGGGGCTCACCTGCACTGCACAGCCCCACTGAGAGAGAGAGGGGCTCACCTGAACTGCACACAGAGAGAGGGGCTCACCTGCACTGCACAGCCCCACTGAGAGAGAGAGTCAGCCTCACCTGCACTGCACAGCCCCACTGAGAGAGAGGGGCTCACCTGCACTGCACAGAGAGAGAGGGGCTCACCTGCACTGCACACAGAGAGAGAGGGGCTCACCTGCACTGCACAGAGACAGAGGGGCTCACCTGCACTGCACAGCCCCACTGAGAGAGAGAGTCAGCCTCACCTGCACTGCACACAGAGAGAGAGGGGCTCACCTGTACTGTACACAGAGAGAGAGAGAGGGGCTCACCTGTACTGTACACAGAGAGAGAGGGGCTCACCTGCACTGCACACAGAGAGAGAGAGAGGGGCTCACCTGCCCTGCACAGAGAGAGAGGGGCTCACCTGGCACTGCACACAGAGAGAGAGGGGCTCACCTGCACTGCACAGAGAGAGAGAGAGGGGCTCACCTGGCACTGCACACAGAGAGACAGGGGCTCACCTGTACTGCACACAGAGAGAGGAGCTCACCTGCACTGCACAGAGAGAGAGGGGCTCACCTGCACTGCACACAGAGAGAGGGGCTCACCTGTACTGCACACAGAGAGAGAGGGGCTCACCTGCACTGCACAGAGAGAGAGGGGCTCACCTGCACTGCACACAGAGAGAGGAGCTCACCTGCACTGCACAGAGAGAGAGAGAGGGGCTCACCTGCACTGCACAGAGAGAGAGAGGGGCTCACCTGTACTGCACACAGAGAGAGGGGCTCACCTGTACTGCACACAGAGAGAGGGGCTCACCTGCACTGCACACAGAGAGAGAGAGGGGCTCACCTGCACTGCACACAGAGAGAGAGAGGGGCTCACCTGCCCTGCACACAGAGAGAAAGAGGGGCTCACCTGTACTGCACAGAGAGAGAGAGGGGCTCACCTGCCCTGCACACAGAGAGAAAGAGGGGCTCACCTGGCACTGCACACAGAGAGAGAGGGGCTCACCTGGCACTGCACAGAGAGAGAGAGGGGCTCACCTGGCACTGCACACAGAGAGAGAGGGGCTCACCTGTACTGCACACAGAGAGAGAGGGGCTCACCTGGCACTGCACAGAGAGAGAGAGGGGCTCACCTGCACTGCACAGAGAGAGAGAGGGGCTCACCTGGCACTGCACACAGAGAGAGAGGGGCTCACCTGTACTGCACAGAGAGAGAGGGGCTCACCTGCACTGCACACAGAGAAAGAGAGGGGCTCACCTGTACTGCACACAGAGAGAGGGGCTCACCTGCACTGCACACAGAGAGAGAGAGGGGCTCACCTGCCCTGCACACAGAGAGAAAGAGGGGCTCACCTGTACTGCACAGAGAGAGAGGGGCTCACCTGCACTGCACAGAGAGAGAGGGGCTCACCTGGCACTGCACAGAGAGAGGGAGGGGCTCACCTGGCACTGCACACAGAGAGAGAGGGGCTCACCTGCCCTGCACAGAGAGAGAGAGAGGGGCTCACCTGCACTGCACACAGAGAGAGAGGGGCTCACCTGCACTGCACAGAGAGAGAGGGGCTCACCTGTACTGCACACAGAGAGAGGGGCTCACCTGCACTGCACAGAGAGAGAGGGGCTCACCTGCCCTGCACAGAGAGAGAGAGGGGCTCACCTGCACTGCACACAGAGAGAGAGGGGCTCACCTGCACTGCACAGAGAGAGAGAGAGGGGCTCACCTGGCACTGCACAGAGAGAGAGAGAGAGGGGCTCACCTGCCCTGCACACAGAGAGAGAGAGAGGGGGGCTCACCTGTACTGCACACAGAGAGAGAGAGGGGCTCACCTGCCCTGCACAGAGAGAGAGGGGCTCACCTGGCACTGCACACAGAGAGAGAGGGGCTCACCTGGCACTGCACAGAGAGAGAGAGGGGCTCACCTGCCCTGCACAGAGAGAGAGAGAGGGGCTCACCTGCACTGCACAGAGAGAGAGAGAGGGGCTCACCTGCCCTGCACAGAGAGAGAGGGGCTCACCTGCACTGCACACAGAGAGAGAGGGGCTCACCTGCACTGCACAGAGAGAGAGAGGGGCTCACCTGTACTGCACAGAGAGAGAGGGGCTCACCTGTACTGCACACAGAGAGAGGGGCTCACCTGCACTGCACAGAGAGAGAGAGAGAGAGGGGCTCACCTGCACTGCACACAGAGAGAGAGAGGGGCTCACCTGCACTGCACACAGAGAGAGAGGGGCTCACCTGCACTGCACACAGAGAGAGAGGGGCTCACCTGGCACTGCACAGAGAGAGAGGGGCTCACCTGCCCTGCACAGCCACAGAGAGCAGAGGGGTGGCCCTGGGGCTGCACTCACCCTGTCCTCATCCAAGATGGGGCAGTCATACTCCTCATCAAAGCCTTCGTAGAGCTCTCCTGCAGCACAGAAATCACAGGTGTTTGCTGGGCAGCACAGCAGCTGCCACAATAATTTACAGTTCTGTTTTGTCCTGGGAGATTGCAGGCAAAAGGCAGAGTTCAGGGCAGAGAACACTTTGTTTACAGTTGCAGGGAGGGATGAGTTTGTTATTTGTTACTTAGCACCAAGTATGCTGCCACAGACACGCCTGCTGAAGTAAATTCATTTAATGCACAGAACCACAGGTTAGTGTGGGCTGGAAGGGACCTTAAAGCCCACCCAGTGCCAGCCCTGCCGTGGCAGGGACACCTCCCACTGCCCCAGTGTCCAACCTGGCCCTGGGCACTGCCAGGGATCCAGGGGCAGCCCCAGCTGCTCTGGGCACCCTGTGCCAGGGCCTGCCCACCCTGCCAGGGAACAATTCCTCATTGCCAAGATCCCATCCAGCCCTGCCCTCTGGCACTGGGAGCCATTCCCTGGCTCCTGTCCCTCCATCCTTGTCCCCAGTTCCCCTTCAGGCCCTGCCAGGGGCTCTCAGCTCTCCCAGAGCCTCCTCCTCCCTCACAGCCCAGCCCAGCTGTCCCAGTCAGGAGTGCAGGGGCTCCCAGTGCCAGCCGCGTGTCCCCTGTCACAGCTCGGGGCTGCTGTCACACAGCACCTTCCTTGGCCAGGTCCCCCACGTTGACGTAGCTCAGCCCAGCTCTGGAGGCCAGCTCCTTTCCCAGCGTGGTTTTCCCAACTCCCGGCGTGCCTGCAGAACAAACCACAGCTACAGGTAAGGGGAGAGCTGCAGGTCCGCACAGACACCCCTAGCAGGTGACCTGGAGCCTTCTGACAGCCCACATCTCTGAGTTCACGGAATGAAAAGGGGCAAAAAGCCGCAGGACAAAGAGAAGCAGGCGAGGGCAGTGAAACGGGAAAACAGGGAGAGAGCTCGGACTGTGAGCAGGAACGTCACTCAGGGCGTGCGGGACCCAAGGGAAATCTGCATTCCTTGGAAGACCCTCAGCTAACACGGAGGAGCGGCGCCTCCTCATGAGGGAGGGGAGCTGCGAAACCACCCCGGGCTGCGACCCACACCCCAGACCAGCCAGGCTGCTGCCTCACACCGCAACCGCCCCGGGCTGTGATGGGGCCGGGGATCGGACCCCAAATCCCGCCGGGCTGGGACCCCGCGCCCCGAACCCCCTCGGGCCGGGCCAAGGAGCCCGCACCCCGCAGCTCCCCGGGCCGCGATGGGGCCGTGCCGTGCCCCGGTGCCCACCGGTGATCAGCAGGTTGGGCCGCCTCATGGCCGCCGCCTGTCGCCTTGGAGACACGTGCGCGGGGGCCTCCGCCGCCGCCGCGCGCGCCGATGGCGTCACCGCGCTGCCCGGCGCGGCCAGGACAGCTAAGAGCCGGCGGAGAGGAAGGACCCCTGGGAGCCGTGTGAGGGGACGCGGCCGGGCCGGACTGAGAGCGCAGCGCCGGGAGCTGCCCGGGACACCGGGAGGAGTCACACGGGGCTCGCCCTGCCCCCGGAGCACCCAGGCACTCCGAGTCCCGGGGCAGCCAGTCCCCTGGCCTTGGATCTCCGGCCGGGCCCGGCGGGGGGCTCCCCCGGCCGAGGATGTCCGGCAGCGGCCCAGGACGGCCGGCGGAGGTGGGTGTGGGGAAGGGGCTCTCGGCGGCCCGGTCGTTCCTCCGTGGGCTCTGTATTTGTCCTGTTTCAGGAGGCGTTGTTCTGATTTTTGCTGAGAGAGATTCGGTTTGGTGGGGTTGTTGCGGGTGACTGTGAAATTCGGCCCTAAGCGGTGAGTCTGGCAGTAACGGTGCCAGGGCCGCCGCTCTGTCCCGGGCACGGGGCGAGGGACAGTCGCAGCTTGTCAGAGAAGCTCCCGCTGAGTCACAAGGTGCAAGAGGGACCCCCAAAACCTCCCGTATACTGCCCCACACCCCCCGGCTTTCCAAACTCTCAGAGAGGGGGCTAAAACCAGGGCTGGAAGATGTTAAGGCCAGTGAGCAGTGCTGCAGAGAGCAGGATAGACACGGTGAGACATGTAAGGACATGTCTGAGAAAGAGAGCTCCAGGACAGGGTGTTGATCTGGGCACTCTCAGTCACAGGAGGGAATCTCAGATCCTCAGGGTGCAGTCTGTGGGGTGGGGAGCACGAGGTCCGTGCACGACCTGCCTCTCACACAGAAAAACATCCGAGAAGCAGCCATGTCATAAACTCTGAGGGAAGCAGACTTTTCCTTTCAAAGTGGACTCTTTCCTTTCCCTTTCACTCAGGACAGATAGGAATCTGCACAGGCTCCTGCTCCCCTGGGGTGGCAGGAACCACCTCTGACAATGTTCCCTGCCTCACAGAGGCTCCTTGGGGCCTGGGGTCCCAGCCCTGGTCCAGTCCAGGGGATTTGGGGTGTGGCGCCTGGGCCCCATCACAGCCCAGGGCGGTCACATTGTGAGGAGGAGAGACCCCCAAAACCTGCCATAATCCACCCCACACCCCAGCTTCCCAGCCCCTCAGAGAGTGCAGCCAGGTCTGGTGCCAGCCCCAGAGCTGGCCAGTGGGACAGGACTGTGCACTGAGCCTCGTCCTGCAGCACTAGGGCTGCAAAACAGATGTGTTTGATAATGATCAGACAAAGAGATCTTAGCCAGAATTGTTCAGTATGCAGTGCAGGCACCATAGCCACTGCTCTAGTGCACTGTGCAGCCACAGCTGAAATGTGAATTATGTGAGCAGTGGGGATGTGAAGGAAAGGCTGGCCTTTACTTCTTGGAGGCATTTTCCAGCCTTGGTGCTTCTCTGAGTGTTGGGGTGGCTGTGTGACAGCTGCAAAAACAGCCACAGAGCAGAGAGTGACCTTCCTCAGCCAGGCTGTGTGCCCATGGCTCTGCAGCAGTGACCCTCAGATCACATCATCCCCCTGCAGCAGGAATCCCACACCCCCCAGGAAGGGAAGCAGCAGGAGGTGCTGCTGTTAAAATCTGGGACGGGGCTTTTCCAGTCTGAAGTGCTGCCCTGTCAGTCAGATGTGCCCAGGCTGGGCCAGCTCAGCAGCTCTGCAGGAGCTCTCCATGGTGTCACTTGGTTGTTCCTTCTCTGGGGATTTGTCCAGCTCTGCCACAGCTTCAGCTCCCTCTGAGGATGTGGAACTTTGGGATGGAGCCTGGTTTCAGCATTATTCACCCCAAAAGCAGCATGAGGCCCCTCCTTCATGTCCCAGGGGGCTTTGAAGCAGGGCCTTGCTGGAGTTGTGTGAGCCCCTTGCAGGCAGACCCCGTGCTCCAGCCAGCTCTGGGTGTGCTGTGTGCCAGCTCTCTGCTGTGTTGGCTCAGGGTTTCACAGCCCTTTGGGGAGGCAGTGTCTGTGCTGCCACTCGCATGTTCACCGTGGGGCGTTGGCACCCAGCCTGCTGCCCCACACCGAGGGGCTGCCACGGCCCCCGTGGTGTTACTGGGGCTGAGCCTGCCTCCCTGGCCCAGTGGGGTGTTCCTCTAATCCAGATTCAAACCCTGCTGCTGCTGCCCAGCACTGCTCCTTGTCCTGGCACGGGCTCTGGTTCAGCCCAAGCTGCCCAGAGCAGCAAACACTCCCTGATTTCACTGTACTGCCTCAATAACTGTCCTCTGCCAAATGTTTCTAACCTTGATGCACAAATGTTTGCATTGTAAATATTTTTTAAAAGCAGGGGGAAAAGTGCCACATACTGAAGACTACACAGAGAGTGTGAACATTACCATCATATAAAAGTGGTCTGAGTAAGCTGACGCTGCTCTTCCATTATTTCTTAATTCTTTGGGTTGGATGTGTGTTCATGGAGTTCTCACCTTGTTCTGATTTGCCAGTTTGCTGCAGAATACTCCTGGTACAATGATGCAGCTTTCTTTTTCATACAGAAGAATCATGGAACCCCAGACCAGCTGTAGTTGGAAGGACCAAAGCCCACGCAGCCCCACCCCTGCCACGGCAGGGTCGCCTCCCACTGTCCCGGGCTGCTCCCAGCCCCCGTGTCCATCCTGGCCTTGGGCACTGCCAGACATTGACAAAACGTGCCGTTTTCCAGAGCTAGCTGTGCCCGGCTGAGGGCAGGAGGGCGCTGCGTTCCTACCCAGCGGTTTGTGTTCCTGCAGGTGGCAGAGTGGCTGGCACATCCCTTTGATGGCTTCCTCGGGAGCACGGGCCCCTGTGCCGCCGCCGTGAGGCCGCGGAGGGGCGGCGCGGGCAGAGCACGCGGGCAGCAGCCGAGAGCCCCGAGCCCCGGGGCGGAGAAGAGCCGAGCCACAGCTCCTCCCAGGAAGAGAGCCAAGCCGGGAGCTGCGGATCCGCCCTGCGCCCAGCACGGCCGCAGCCAGGCCCAGGAGGAGCTGCCGTGGGTGGAGAGATACAGGCCTGAGAGCCAGGTGTGAGAGCTGCTGCTGGGCCAGCACGGGCTGTGCCTCTGCCCCAGCCTCCCAACACACCCTGCTGGTGGAGCACAGGGCTGCTGGGTCACTGGTGGATTCACTGCCTGCCAGACCCCAGAGAGCTCTCTCTCTGTAGCAGACACACGTTCCCCCAGGCTTCCTGAGCTGGAAAGCTGCTCGGGAGGTGCTGTTTCCTGTCACTTGTAAACTCTCAGACCTGTTCCTGAACTCCAGACACATCTAGTCCAAGAACTGGGGCAACCCAGCAATGTGGGATTTGCAGCAGTTACAAAAACCTCTGCAGAATTAGAGTAAAAAAAGTTAGAAGGACTAGCTCCAGCAAGAGCCATGAAGTATCCTGACACAGACAAAATTGTAGTGTTACCACTTAAAGAATAATAAATAGTTCATTATTTCCTGACTGCAAGGAATGGAAAACTGATTGTTTGAGGAAACAGGATGAGATGATCATCCTTAACTGTGGCATTGCTGCTGCAGGGCACACATGTAACTGGAGCACACACCATGTCTGTTGATATTTTATCCAACATTTATTCTGTTCTTTAATTTCATCATTGGAAACTAGGAGTTTGATATATAACTTTCACATATTCTAACCTTGTTTCAGAATGACCTTGCTGTGCAAAAGAAGAAAATTGAGGAAGTTGAAACCTGGTTAAAAGCACACATATTTCAGAGGCAGACAAAGCAGGTAAACTTGCTAAAATTGTAGCTGGAGGCATCAAACCATACAAACGAGCTTGATGCAATTTCAGGTTCAGAGAGAAACATCAACTGAGGGAGATAGCAACTGTGTATCTTGTGCATTGTAAGAAATACTCTAAGAACGTAGGTGACAGCTTGTACATTTATTTTGGGCTTATGCTCCTAAGAGATGGATTCTGATTTTGCTCACAAATACTGTTTTCTGGATCCAGTCATAAATCACAACTCTTCAGTATGTGTTTGGAGCTGCATTTTATCTGCCAGGTTGATTTTTAAGTCTTATGACAAATTTCCAGTTGCACTGAGCTGATGTAAGGATGGTGAGGATGTTTTTAATCTCAATTGATAAGAGGCATTCTTAGACACAAATTGCCAGCCTTGCCTGGTGTTTTCCAGAGCTGGTTCTTCAGGTGAGTGTCTGTTGTGTTGGCAGTCACATGCAATTTATTTGGCAGAGGCATTAGGAACTGAACAAGGCTCTCAGAGTCCTGGTCTGGTTTTCTCTGTCTGAGTACTCAGCAGGTGAATTAACAGCAGAAAATGTGTGGCTGGGTTTCACTGGGAGAGGATCACTACCAGAGAACAGGAAAAGCTCCACCAGTATTCATCCTTAGCCAACTGTCAGTCTTTATTTGTCACATCTGTGATTATGTTTTGTGTCTCTGTGTCAGGGTGGCTCTGTCTTGCTGCTGACTGGCCCTCCTGGCTGTGGAAAAACTACAACCCTGCAAATTCTAGCCAGAGATCTTGGCCTTCAGGTGCAAGAATGGACCAATCCACTCTCTTTAGACTTCACAAAGGAAGAACTGAGGAGCATGCTTGGCCATGGTAACTATGTTGGGGGTTTGCCTTTTTAACCTTTTATTTCCCCTTCCAGTTACTTTTGTGGGTTTTCTGTCTTGTATTTTTGTTTCATTTCTGTCTGTCACGTACGAAATCAGATCCGCATCCATCTAAGCCCATTCCTGAGTGTTTAATGAGAATCTTTCTGTGGCTTTTATCTGGAAAGGGATTTAGGTTATTTTACAGTGTTTAGTCCAAAATAATTGACAGTTCAAATCAGTATAGAGAGCTCTGTAATAGCCTGGATGTAATCTGAACCAAATAAATTAAAACAGGTAAGTGTCTCTGTCTGTATCCTCAGTTGAATTTCACCCTTTAAAAATTCTCCTGTGTTTGTCACCTGTTTGCCAAAGGGCTTGTTCAGTGCTGCTGTCAGAAAATAACATGGGTGGGTATTAGTTCATGTGGGTATTTATATTTTACTTGGTATAATATAGAATACATATTTTTAATTAGTTTTCTTTTTCAGACTCAAATTTTCATACGTTTCCGAGTCAGACCCAAGCAGCTCTCTTTCAAGATTTTCTATTAAGAGCAAATAAGTATAACAAACTTCAGATGCTTGGGGAGTCCTCAGAAAATGATAAAAAGCTTATTCTTATTGAAGTAAGTGAAAACGTGTGCAATGTTGTGTTTAAAACAGTACCTTTTGTTGCAATATTGTCATGCTGGCTGGCTTTAGATACTGGACTGGTGTTTCCCAAAGTTAGCCTGCTTTACTGCAGATGAGATCTTCCTTGCAGCTTGTGTCTCTGCAGCACTCTAGGGCCACGTCCTACCTGTAGTTAGTTATGCCACAGAAGCAAGTAGTGAGGCAGAAATAGGAGTCTGGTGTCAGCACAGAAATGCATAACAGAGTATCAAAAAGCAGAGCAATATTGAGAAGTCATTCCCACATTTCTGGATGATTTAATTTCTAGAAATATGTATGTGTATAAACAGGAAGAGTGGCAAACACACCACTGTTCCTGGTCTTTAGTGATGCAGGAGAGTGTAGGGGACTCTTGAGAATGAACACAAGCAGGAACAGCTGAAATTTAGCACTTTCTCCCTGGTTTTACACAGGTGGTGTTGTTCAGGGCACCAGTGCGAACTGAGGGTTTGTGGGCAGGTACAGGACAAGGCTTTATTTGTACTTGTGTAGAAGTGTGCTTCAACAGCAATTTCTTTCTGAACTTTTCAGTTGTTTTCCCAACAATTTCCCAAGGGAAATTTTAGAAATTGGTAGCCAGGTTGTCTGTAAACTTTCAAGACCAAAGCAGACAGAAATTCTGTAAGGTAATGCGATGTTCTGTAGAATTTAGGAAGCAGAGTCTCATGAGACTTGTCTTTATAAAGTCACCTTCTGGTGCAGGTCCTGTCACATCTCACATGGCTCCTGCCCTCTTCCCCAAGGGAGCTGCTTCCTGGAGTGTTTGTCCTCTGGGTGAAACTCCTGTCTTCAGGCAGTGTCATCACCCAAGGCTGTGTCTAGGGAACTGAGACGGCGAGAAAACATTTATTTGTAGATGATCATTCTCCTTAATGAGACACACTGTGCGTTGGGTTTGTTTCCCCCTGCTGCTCCTCTGACTGTCTCCAGTGTCAGCTGTGTTTAAATGTAGTTGACAGCAAGCAAACCAGGAGTTAAAAATGTGTGGCAATGTAGTCTGCCATGAGGATCAGTCTGTGGAGGAGAGTATTTACATCTGAATGTCATGACAGCAGCTCTTTGCTTTGGACAGGACATTCCTAACCAATTCTACCGAGATCCTGGCAGCCTGCATGAAATCCTCAGGTCAGTGGCAAATGAGTTGCTAATTGTGAGCTTTAGCGACTGGCAAAGCTGCAGTTTGATATTAATCACTTTTTGTTGTTCTGCTATGCAGGAGTTTTGTTCGTAGGAGTAGGTGCCCCCTCGTCTTTATAATCTCAGATAACTTCAGTGGAGACAGCAACCAGAGGTCACTGTTCCCCGCTGAAATTGTAGAGGAGTTGTCTATATGCAATATTAGGTGAGACCTTCTGCCTCATTAAAACATGATGCAGATCACTGAGAGGTTAGAAACTAATTAATTTGTTTTTATTGAATTCAACAGTTTCAAGCCTGTCGCACCAACAAATATGATGAAAGTTCTCAATCGAATAGCTGCAGCAGAAGCCTGTATGGTAAGTTGTCAAAGCTCTTAACTTCTCTGCAGGGCTAGGACCATATTAAAATGTTATTTTTCTTAGTGTATTTGATCTTTGATAGCAGAGCCCAACATCTCCCCAGATTAAAAAAACTTTTTCCCCAGAGCAACAGAAGCAGGAACAAGCTGGAAAGATACCTTGGTTTTAAGATCAGTTTCACTTGATCTGTAGTTCAAGTCTACAAAATTGCTTCTGAAAATTGTTCTGTTTATTACAGTAACTATATAAAGGAAACAAATAATAGGAAGAGATATAATCTTTCATGTATCCAGTGAGGCCAGAAGAGGTCATGAACCTAAATCTTATATTGTTCCTGAATGGTATTGATTACAAGCAGTATCGTATTGAGTGACACCTTGCAAAGAGTTATGTGCATTTTTCTCTTTAATATTGTTATATAAATTGAGACAGTGTGCTTAAACAAATTAAGTTTTTTAAAGTTTGCAGTATTCCGTGGTTTGAGCACATGGTGGGTACTCATGTGTCTGTTCATGGTGTGTGTCAGGGGTGGGTTCCCAGAGACATGTTTAAATACTCCTTTTCCTGCTCTTCTGTTGCTTTCAATATTGCTGTTTTCCCTGTTTCTTCTATTGCTGTTTTTCCTTGTAGAGCAGAGAGAATTACACCCCTGATAGAACTTCTCTGGAGTTGCTTTGCAGAGGTTGTTCAGGTGACATAAGAAGTGCAATAAACAGCCTTCAGTTTTCCTCTACAAAAGGTAAAAATGAAGGTTTTGTTAGGTGAAGTGATACTTTGACCATTTCTGCTGAAAACATGTTCTGTTCACAGCTGCAGCGCAGGTGGGTGAGTTGCAGAAACATTCTGGACACGCTTCTGTGGAGCAGGAGTAAACACAGGCTGTGTGGGGGTGTGAGTGGGGCTCAGCTGCTGCAGGCTGGGCTTAAACCATGACACGTGTGCATGTGCTGATGTGATTTGATTAAATGCCCCCTCTTCTTCCTGGTATCTCTGCTGTTGGTGTTTGTTGTTCCAAGTTTCTATGATGCAGCCTTGGTTTGAAAGGGATACTTTGATTGCTTGGTTTCTGCATTTCCTAAACTGCTGATTTTATGAGCTTTTTGCAAGTCAGTAGTTGTTAAGGACTTGGTGTATGTGAGTTGCATTTTTAAAAGTTGCACTCTGATGTGTGTTGCTCCTTCTCAGCACTGTGAAATGGTGACATCATTTATATTAAACTTAGGCCTAAGGAAACAGACTCAGCAATTCTCTTCTGCTATATGTGGTAGAGCTAGTAATGGTATTGTTTCTGTCAGACATTTTTTTCCTCCCATTTGCTTTGCAAATAGCAAATGTGCTCATGGAATACAAGATTAAAGGTAGTTTCAAGCCCATTTTTCAAGAGGGAGTGTTTACTTTGAGTTGAGGGTATATTGAAATTAGCTGGGCAGTGTTAGTTATGTTACACAAGGCAGAGAGTAACGTTTCTACATTTAACCTGCAGATGTTGAAGGTCAATTATTCTGATGATGTCTTCAGGTGTACCAGGCTTGGATTGTTCTGTGTGAATCAGAAAAACAGAGGATTGCTCTCAGTGGGGTGATTGTGCCATTAGTATGAGTGAATATTAGATTGGTGATGTCTGAGAAGAGCATACAGCATCTCAGTGCTGGACACATCCTCCAGAAAATCTAAATAATGTTAAAATAACCAGTTTGTGCAGTTTTTAATAAGTTACCTTAGAAATTGAAAACCACGATAGTTAGAGCTGGGGAGAAAATAAAGGCAGAGCTTCAGAGCTTCTGGTGTGTGGACTGTTGGAGTCACAGCACACTGAGCATTCTCCTCTCACATTTTCCCTAGCAGTGAGAAGGTGTTTGAACAGAACATCTGTAGCTGTGCAGGTGTTTCAGTGAGGTGGGTGATACTGTGCAAATCTGGGAGATTCCCCATCTCCTTGCTGGTCTCCTGAGCGTGCAGCATTTGCTTTTTATGTACATAAAGTGTGATTCTTCATGTGTGTATCTATGTGAGCACCATTGATACATTCATTTTGTAACTATTAATGGGTAGAATAGATCCATGGTAATTGTGGGAGAAAAGGAAAACAAATACCTAAAGGATCATTTATCTTAGCTCAGTAAGGAGCATTCAAATGCCACAAAATGAAATTGTGGGTGAAAAATTTCAAGTTTATTAACTTAGAGTAGAATAAGAGTTTTATTTCATGAAGCTCAAAACTTTGTGGAAGATACTAGTCAGTTGGAAGAATCACCTAAATGAAAGATTTTCTTTGCCACTTTATACTTCAGGGAGGGAGGTTATTGTAGAGATAATTCCAGTAGAAGACAGAATTGATAGGGAAACAGGATGCAACTGAAATAGCAGTATGCAACTGAAATATAATTTACAAATACTTGTATTTGTGCTTTATAAACATGAAATTTAAATGTGGTCAAGTGGGGAATGTGTCAGAACTACAGGGGATAAGCCTGAAAGTTTTTTTCAAAGACAGCTGTTCATTGTTCAGAAAAGTACTTGGTACCTCAGCTGTGGCTTAAGGGACAGAAGTGGAATGAAGTAATGAATGATGCTTATTGAGGTGCCTGGGTTGTGTTCCTAATAAATGAGTTTTCTCATAGTGCTCCCCTTGATACAGCCTGTTCTGTTCCTTTCCTTAGTACTGTTCACACAGAACATGAGCAGCAGCACAATAGAAAACTTCTGCAGATTCATGTACTCTGTCTTGATTTTATTTTTTATTGTATTAATAGGCTGCTCATTGGAGAAAGAATTTTGGTCAAAGAAGAAGAAGAGCTCCACAATAAAAAGTGATGAAACAGGAGTATCCAAAGTAAGAAAGAAAAGTAAATGTGATACCTCAGAAGACCAGGAGATACAAGCGATTGGTGGCAAGGATGCATCCATTTTTCTCTTCCATGCTCTGGGGAAAATTATTTATTGCAAAAGTAAGAAAACTTTGACTTACTCTCCCTTTCAGTGGGCAAAGCATGTCAGCTGCTACTAGCTGGAGTTGCTAAAGTAAGGCTTTGGATGGGCTGTGTCTGGGATGTTTGGTCAGTCACCAGAGCACAAAATCAGCTACATCAGGGTCCCTCATGCCACTGGCTGGGCACATTTTGGTAGTAATTCCCAGTACTGGCTCCAAAACCAGCTGAGAAGTAGTGAGGTGAGGGAATACAAAAATTACTTTGTTAGGTTTGTTATACGAAGCTTAATGCAGCGAATTGTGTGTTGGTGACTGTGTAGTATTGACTATAATAATTAAGGACCTGTGCCTGTCCCAGAGCTTTCTGGGAATGGAAAAGGCTGTATTTAGTGCTGGTGGAGCTGACAGTTGCTAACATTTGTGAACATAAAGCCTGTGCAATCCTTTTCAGGAGAAGCAGTGTCAGAAGCAGAGTGCCCTCAGCTGCCTGCCCACCTGTCCGGACAGCGCCGCGACACCTTGCTCATCCAGCCTGAGGTACAGCTGCAGTGGTCCCAGGAGCTCAGCTGGGCCCCACAGGAGTGGTTCACATCCCCAGCCACATGGGGCTCCTTACTGCTCTCACTTGGTGGGCCTTCAGCCTGACTTAGGGAATCACTCACCTGGGAGGGAGCACTGAGGCAAACCAGGCCCTTGTGTCTGGGCATCCCTGCACAGGCTGTGTGTTCCAGCTCCCTGACCTAGATGTATCACAGCTTTTTGTACAAGGGTCCTTCTCCTTATCCACCTGTAAAATCCAAACTTTTCTTCTTCCTGACAGGATATTGTGGAGAAATCACATATGTCTGGAAGCATGTTCAATCTATACCTTCACCAGAACTACGTGGACTTTTTTTCTGACATAGATGATGTAGTGAGAGCCAGTGAATATTTGAGCACTGCTGATGTCCTTTGCAGTAACTGGAGTGTAAGTGTCATCTTTGTATAGACACACACTTGTCTTTAAGTACTTTGACACTGAGCCTCTGGACTTTGCACTGTGTTTTTGGGAGTTTGCTACAAACTGAGGGCGTGAGTGATTTGAATTGTTTATAAATGCTAAAGTACATCAGCTGCAGAAGAGATGCAGAGCCAGTGTTTTGTCCAGCTTCTGTCAGCATTTTACACAGCATTTTACTATTTTGTAGTGTTTGTAGGATACTCTACAAAGTATTTTTGAGTAGAATATGTTTCTGCTAAGAAGGAATCAAGCTATTTCTTTTTTCTCACACAAGTTGCCTTGAACACAAGTTTTGCAGTAGTCTAAACTCCAGAAAGCTGTGTGTGCTGTCCCACTGTGTGTCTCACAGTGCAGATGAGCTGCCTGGAGCTCACCCAAGGCCCTGTTTCTCTCTCAGGCACGGCTGGTGATGGAGAGCTACAGTGCCTCCGTGGCTACCCGGGGGGTGATCCACTCCAACTCCTCCAGGGCCTTTGCCCACCAGCAGGGGGGCATGGGCTTCCGACCCTTCCACAAACCCCAGTGGTTTTTGATCAACAAAAAGGTAAATCCTTGATTTTGCTTTTTTCTTATTTCCTTTTCCCATAGGGTGTGACTGTTGAGTAGTATAGATCAAATGTGATCACTAACTTGCTAAACTTGTCAAATACCCTATTTTGAGATTATCTGGTTCTATAAAGCACTTGCTAGAAGAGCAGTCTGCATCACTCCTTTAATGTAAAAATAAATTGGAGGCCAGTGACAAAGTCTGATGCCTGTGTCCGAGCTGTCATGTTCCTGAGAGAGTCTTAGTCCTAAATTAATAGAGAGACAACTAAGTACTGTTAAGTATTTCTAGAACTGAGTCTGGTTTTGTGCAGTTTGAAGCACATTGAACTCTTGTATAAGTGTAAGAAATGTTTGCTGTTATGGTTTATATGTTTATCAGAAGTAGCTTGCTCAGGAGACACAGCAGGTCTTGGCATGTTTTTATTGGCAAAAAGCATTGGCCTGGCTGGGCTGGGAATTGTGTAATCAAGGAATATGATTGGGTTTTTTTTAATGCCCAGTAAAAGGCAAAGTTGAAGGATTCTACCATTTTTAAGATTGGCATGGTAACTGCTTACCTTTTCTTTATCTGGTCTCATTTTTCAGTAGTTCCCTGTAGCAGGCAGCAAGGAAGTCTGTGTGTTATGGTACAGAACATCTACATTTTTAATGTTTTACCAGGTTTTTCACTTGTGTTTCCCCTACCTCTTACAGTATCAGGAAAATTGCATTGCTGCAAAATCTCTGTTCTCAAGCTTCTGTTTACCACCTGAGTGCCTTCAGACAGAGCTCCTGCCTTATCTTGCTATGTTAGCAAACCCAATGAGAAACCAAGGTAAGATGGATCAAGGTAACTCTTGATCTTGGACTCTTTTTGCAGTTGAAACATTCTGGCAAATTTCATAAGCCACAAGGTCAATACTGTTTATGTTTTTGCCTAAGCATAAAACATTGTCCTGGCAAATGTTATGTAGGTGATGCCCAAGGATGCTTCCACTACCACAGCCAAAATTAGAGCTGCCCTGGTAGCTTGGGCAAACTGTAGTGGTTAAGGTGCTCTCTAGACTTAGGCCTTTGATCATATTTGCTGGAGGATTTCATGAGAAGAGTTTTGGAAACCCAGCTGCCAATATTGACTAGATCTTCTTTGCTTACTGATACCCTTCTAAAAAGACAAAGGACTCTGCATGATTGAATGTGAATCAAGCAAAAGCCATTCATTCAACTCTAAACATAGTTTATATTCACTTCTTGTCTTGGTCTACACAGCCATGCATTGTTTGATTGGCAGCTCTGCTTTGTCCACAAGGCAGCACACATCTTTTTATTAATCCAATTGCTCGAAGCTGTAAGCATCATTTTACTGGGGCTGACACCCCTTTGTCTGTTACCAACTTTTCTGCCTCTCCTTTCTTCTTGCAGCATCAGCTTTTTTATCCACAAAGATGACCTCATTCTTTAGTTCCAGAAAGTTAGGCTGGTTCATGTAGTACACATCCATTTTCCTGTGACTATGATCCTACACCTTTCCAGTAACAGCAACACACAACAGCTCAAAAAGGCCTTTCACAGATAAAAAAAGCAAAAATAAAAGTTTGCAGTGCATTAAAAAAAAAAAAAAGCTAAATCTGAGATAATCCATTAGCAAATAGGTAATGCAGAAAAATTTACTTTGTGTGGTACATAATGCAAAAATTAGTATTTAGAGAGCTGGGTCACTTATGCTGTTGTTAATTGTTTCTAATAAAAAGCATCATGTCATAACTAGGCCTTGACATCTGCATGAGTGAATTTTGTAAGCTGTGGAAAACCAGCTCTACGTGATAAATACACAGGGGGTGAATGTCAGGGATTTGGAATTTTGTGTGTAGGCCATCTGTATATATGTTGTGGTAAGCTGTAACAGTTTGGGGGGAGAAAAAGTTACATGCACCATGTTTTCGTATCTAAAATATTTCAAATATATTCAGGAATACTCAGCCAAGGTCAGTGTTTATTTTCTGGTATGCTCAGCTGTCTGTTCATTATGATCTGCCTGATACTGGTGGCTCTTTGTTCTTAGCTCAGATTGCTTTTATCCAAGACGTGGGGAGGCTGCCACTGAAAAGACATTTTGGGAGGTAAGCTGGACTTCTGTCTGCAGTTACAAAGTGAGACTGTCATATATGACGGGGAAGAACCCTATAATTACATAAGTCTGTCATGTGACATTCAAAGACAAAGTATTTTTAAAGGTTTATTCAATCTGAAATTAGACAGCTGCACTGATTTCATCTGGTAGAAGTTCTGCCTGTAAGGCTTCATAGAGTGCGTGGTTTCTCGCCAGGCTGTAGCTGCTGACTGCAGGGAACAGCTGGAAACCCAGGTGTTCCCTGTGGGGCTGCAGTGCCCTCCTCACAGGCTGTGTGTGCAGCCTCAGGTGACATGGCACAAGGAGCTCTTGTGAGCCCTCTGAATCAGAGACACCATTGACCCCAGCAGAGACTCAGCTAGACTTCTATGGCTGTGATGCCCCTGGAATTTAAAAAGTGTTTAATTGGTGTGGCTTTAGCAAAGAAACAACTTCACAGCTGCAGTGAGACAAACTGTCATCTCCTAACTAGCATATAGTTTGTTAAGGCATCTGACAGAGCATCTCCTCCTTGTCCCTGGTGTTGCTGCTGAGTTTAACTGTGAATTTCCAAGCTGTATTTCCAGGAACCACCCTGTTCCCCTGCTGTTGCATTAAAAGCCCTTTTGTTGTTAGTCAGGGAGGAAGGAGGGTGTCCCTAAGGTGTGTATTTCTTGTAATCCCCCTGGTCTGTGCCACAAGGTGTGACATTTCTCAAATTACCTGTAACTTCCTCGTGCCTTTTAAGTTTCCCTGCAGCATACCTGTGGATACTGACATTTTTTATCTGCATTAATAAGTTGGTGGGGTGTCACAATGTGTGATCCGAGGGGTGCTGCCCTGCTGGCAGCACTGCCATCCTTCTCCATCTGCTCAGTAGTACAGAGAAGTGCAGGTGTGCTGCTAGAGAGCACGGCGTGTTCCTGAGCAGCGCCTGCAGTGCCTCTGCCGGAGGCAGCGAGGTTCTGCGGGGCCCTGGGAGCAGCCTGGGCCGTGCTCAGGGTGCTGCTCCCGCTGCTTCGCAGGCTGCAGCTGGAGGCTCTGGGTGACAAGGACCCCGGCGTGCCGGAGCTGTCCCACGGGGACGGCGACCCCGAGGAGCTCCCCTCCAGCCAGTCCAGCGGCAGCGACCTGCCCGGCAGCCAGCCCCAGCCCGTGGCAGCCCAGGCCCTCCTGGAGGAGGAGGAACTGAGGATCGAGGAGTACGACAGCGACTGAGAGACCGCGACACGCCCCGTGCCGTGCCCGCAGCGCCGGGGAGCTCTGCCCAGCAGGGCCGGCGAGCCGTGCTGGAGGGCTGGTGGCCAGCCCGGGGCTGTGTGAGCCCGCAGGGAGCTCCCGGAGCCCTCCTGCTCTGCAGGGCCGGCCCGAGCCCAGGCTCCGGGGGTACCGGCCGCTTCTGCCTCTCCTGAGCCATGACACTGCCTGAGGGCGGTCACCAGAGAGAAATAAAGGACTGAAAGCAGTTTGAAAGAGACTCGAGATTAGCAGCGTCACTCTTAAATTATTTGTATTTTTACACGTTGTAATATACTTGGCAACTGTGCAGTGTGTTCCTGAGTACACATTCCATAAGTTGTCAGCATTTGGAGGGCTTACTCAAATTTACACTCAAAAAAACTGCTGTTTGGAAGTTTAGCCCTTCTGGAAAGAGGAGGCTGAAATTTACACCTGAAAAGTCACCATACTGATGATGTAAAGAAAACTTCTACTGTATTCATACTGTTTTGTACTCTGACTTACAGAAAACATTAATAAGATCTTCATGTCTTTATAAGTGGAACTAATGTTGTACCATGGATTATTTTGTATTTCTCTTGGAAAAATTTTTCATAACTTTTAGAGGGGAAAAGAAGTTGTACTTTGTAGGAAGTTAAATGTATAATGTCAGTTTTTCTCCTTGGCTTGCAGTTGTGCTGGGGGAAACACTGGTCTGTGTTTGGTAACTGACACGACTGAGTGCTGCGGTTAATGCCACAGAAGAGAGGAAAACACCAGCTTTGTGTGAATCACGTTGGCATTCCTGCATTGCTTACAGCCAGTTTAGTGACAGAAAACATGTGTTTATCCACCCTGACCTTGGGTCTATGCTGTGAAATAACAGTCTGTACCTGTCCTCTCTCAAGGGACAGGTGTAGTCTTTTCATCTACAGCTATTGCTTAATTTTGACGGGGCAAATGTCTCTCCTAAGTCTAAAATTCTGTCACAGCTGTACTCATTACAGCAAATCAGAATGTCCTTGGCTGTTTATGACCATTAACCCTTTTCCAGGGTGGTTTGGGTGGGCTGTTCCTGGGGTGCCTCCAGCACAAGTAATAACCAGGCACAAAATACTGTTTTTTATCTTGCAAGCACACTGCCACCTTCCTTTGTTGTGTCTTTTCAACTTTCTTTACAGTAGCACCAGGTAACTGCAGCTGCCGTGCTGGCCTTTCCCTTGGTAGGGCAGAAATCAACGCTCACCTGGCCAATCCCACCTGGCACCGTGAGCTACAGCGTGCAGAGCTGCTGTGCAAAACCTCTGTCATGTGAAAGCAACACCTGGGCACACACCAGGCCCCCGTGGCTCTGTCTGGAGCCTGAGTGCTGTGCAGTGCACAGTGAGCAGCACCAGGTGAGGCCGAGGCTGGGCTGGCAGCACGGGAGGGGCAGGAACGAGTGGCTGTGCACCCCCATGCCATTCTGGCTCCTCTCTGTCCCACCTGTGAGCTGGGGAAAGAAGAGAGCTGGGCTTCACACCGGGCTCAGAGGGACCTGGGGGTGCTGGCCAGCAGTGTGCCCTGGTGGCCAAGAAGGCCAGTGGCTCCTGGCCTGGATCAGGAATGGCATGGCCAGCAGGAGCAGGGCAGTGATTCTTTTCCTCCAGTCAGCACTGCTTGGGCAGCACCTCGAGTGCTGTGTCCAGTCCTGGGCCCCCTGTTTTGGAAGGCCATGGAGGGGCTGGAGGTGTCCAGAGAAGGGCAGCAAGGCTGGGGAGGGCTCTGCAGCACAGGTGCTGTGAGGAGCAGCTGCGGGAGCTGGGGCGTTTATCCTGGACAAGAGGAGGCTCAGGGGACACCTCCTCACCCTCTACAGCTCCTGAAAGGTGGCTGTGCCCAGGTGGGGCTCGGGCTCTGCTCCCAGGTGGCACGGACAGAACGAGAGGACACAGCCTGAGCTGCACCAGGGGAAGGCCAGGTTGGACATCAGGAAAAAATTCTCCACTGAAAGAAGGGCTGGGCACTGGAATGGGCTGCCCAGGGAGGTGCAGAGTCACTGTCCCTGGAGGGGTTTAACAAAGCCAGGGTTTACTTGATGAAGAGGTGTTGGGTCATAGCTGGGACTTGATGGTCCCAAAGGTCTTTTCCAACCTGGCTCAGGCTGTGATTCTGTGATTTAGGAGCATCCCCAGAAGGAAGGGTGCCTGTGCCTTCTGGGTGTGATCAGAGAGCTGAAAGTGCTCTGGGTGCCTTTGGGGAGCCCCATGGCTCACACTGGAACACCCAGCCCTGTCTCCATGTGAAGCCATGACTGGGGGCGGGTTCGGGGCTGCCCCTCACGGGAGACCTTGGCCAGGGTTAGGGACAGGACACACAGACATGGATGCAGGTGGCTGAGAGCACCATGGAAACACAACAGTTAAACACAATCAGTATTTTCCTTCTTCCCCTGATGCTGTGGGGACCAGTGTCCCGTTGTGATGTCACCTGCTGGTGGAGGGTGACAAACCAAGTATCTGACTGTGACACCACTGGGGGCTGTGCTGTGATGTCACATCCCTCCCCGACTGTCCCTGGCACTGGCAGGGCCAGCGTGGCTCCAGCCTGGACTGCTGCCAAGCGAGGCCCTAGGGCCTGGAGAGTCCAGCCAGGTGTCTCCTGGAGCCGTGGGCTGACACTGGGAATTCCCTGCCCGTGTCCCTGCCGTGGGCAGCCGGCACCGTGGCACTCACAGCACTGCAGGTGAGCCCACGGGGATGTTCCCCACAGGGAGTGCGGGGCTTGCGGAGCAGGGAGGGTGTCCTCCGGGGCCTGGGCCTTTCTCCCTGCCCTGCATGCTCCAGGACAGCCTGTGCCCACGGCCCCTCTCCATTCCACAGCGCGTGACATGCTCTGGAAGCGCTACAGAATCACAGAATCACCAAGGCTGGAGGAGACCTTCGAGATCCCCAAGTGCAGCAGCGGGCCCAGCACAGCGGCCGCTGCCAGCCATGGGGAGCGTCGTGTCCTTGTATCTCCCCGCGGCGCCGCCGGCCGCCAGCAAGGCCACGCAGACGGACTGGAACTGCCCGCTGTGCCACAGCGTGGAGGGCGACACGGCCGCCGTGCCCTGCGGCCACAAGTTCTGCCTGGGCTGCCTGCTGCGCCACACGGCCGGCAGCGCCACGTGCCCGGTGTGCGCCAGCCCCGTGCTCAGCGCCCGCTTCTCCGTGCTGGGCCGCAACGATTTCCTGCAGTGCCTGCTGAGCCCGGCCGGAGCGCCGCCCGCGCCCGCCAGCTGGGCCCGCCGCGCCCTGTTCCGCCTGGTCCACACCGGGCCGGCCGCCCCGCGGGCAGCGCCCGCCGCGGCTGAGCCGGCGGGCCCGGAGGCCGAGGAGGAGTTCCCGGTGGAGCTGTGGGCAGAGCTGCTGCACGGGCACGAGCATCTGCTGGAGCCCGTGCGGCCCTGGCTGCGGCACAGCCTGGACACCATCTACGGCCCGCACTGGTGGGAGGCGCGGCAGGTGGAGACCATCGCGCTGGCCACGCTGTGCATCTGCGGCCCGGACCGGGCCGAGCTCACGCACATGCTGCAGAGCTACCTGGGCGACTACACCGCGCCGCTCATCCACGGCCTCGTCCACGTCGCCGTGCACGGCTGCAGGCAGGCCTGGCTGCGGCGGCGCTCGCCGCCGGCCCCCGAGGACGAGCCGGACGAGGCCGAGAGCCCCGCGGCCGGCGCCGGCCCCTCTTCGCCGGGCGGGACCCCCGGCCTGGCTCCGGACCCCGCAGGGCCCGGCCGGGGGGAGCGGCCCGGCCAGCCCGAGCCCGGGGGAGCCGGCCGCCCCCCGGCCGCCCCCGCCGGGCCGGAGCGGCCCCGCGGCGGCCCCGAGCAGCGCCGGGCCCGGGCCGGGCCGCAGGAGGACGCGCCGCCGGCTCCGGGCCCCTCGGCGCCCCGGCGGGGCAGGAAGCGCCGGCCCCCGGCCCGGCCCCGCGTCACCCGGAGCTCTGAGGGCAGGAGGGCGCACAAATCCCGGCGCCCTTTGAGGGTCGGAAGGAGGAAACCAAGGAGGAAATAAAATAGTGCCATTTCCGTGACACAGTTTTCCCCCTCTCCTGAGGGCCGTTCCATCGTGCCCACCTGTGAAAAATGCCTATTTTATGATTGGCTTTTGGCAAATATTACAATTAATATTACATGTGTTGTGTTAGAAAGGTATGCTGTATTAATTCTCTTAAGTAGTGTGGTAAATACAGTTTTAGGTTATAACAAATTGTTAAAATAGGAAACTATGCTATGTAGGATACTTTTTTTTTCTAAAGAAAGGACTCACAGTGAGATAGCAGCCACAGGACATCTGAATCTTTCAGAGAAAGAGAATTTATTGCTCCATTATCAGGAGAAATTAACTACTTCCTGCCTCACTCAGCCATTCTTAATCAGGCTTACGAGAAAGAAGCTGACCCTGCCCAGACAGAATCCTGGGTTTGAATAGAATTGATGCACCATGTGTGAGGTGTATGAATGTGCAACAGGCTGTTGCTTTTAAGGGTTAATCCTCTGTTAACCTGGGGCCTTTTTGGGCTTGTGCTGCCCAAAAAAAGGTACCCAGACTGTCCCTAACTCTTTGTTTTTATTGTCCCATATTGTCCTAATCCAAATTGTCCAAATTACTATTACTCTAATTATATTGCTATTTTTCTCACCATTTTATTATTATTCAACTCTTAAAGTTTTAAACACAAGCAGTTGGTGTTTTTCACACCACCGATGGCTCCTGCAGCCGCTGGAGAGCCTGCGTGAAGCCGTGAGGAAGTGACTCCTGAGTGCAGAAAAAGATTGCTGAGTCGTGTTTGGCCAGAAGAATTCCCATCCCCTTTCAGGACCCTTCAGTCAGCCTGTTGTTGACATCTCTCTCCTTTAGCGATGAGAAATCATCAGTCTTTTGCAAGCAGGGGCTTGGGAATTGCCCAGGAGCCCTGGAAGGGCAGGAGAAGGCAAAGGGGCAGAGGTGATGAGCCCACGTGGCTCCCGCAGAGAAGCAGGCTCTGCTCAGTGAGGGTTTGCAGCTCTCTCTCGCACGCTGGGGTGCGTGCTGAGGCTGGGAGCGCCTTGCTGTGTAGGGGGATAGAATATGTGAAAATAAAGATAGTGCAGAAAGTAATCTCACCCCTGAGGAGTTGCAGCTGGGCCAGTTAGCACAGGCTGGGAACAGGCCTGACTTTAACAGGCCACGGCTGTAATCTGTGAGAAGAAGAGAGCTAGAAAAGAGTGGGGTGGCTGGTTGAGAAGGGAACTGGAGTCAGTTGGCTCTTTGTGAAGAGTCAGTACTCTGAGGAGCAACCCACGAGGAACACCAAGAAGGGGTGATGTTGGGGAAAATGAAACAGGAAAGCCTTACAAGTATGATTGCCTGGCAAAAGATTTTGAGAATATAGAAACTATAAGCGAGATTGAAATGAAAGCAAGCTTTGGCATCCCTTAGTTACTGAACAAGAGGAAAACAATGGTGTGGCCGGCTGAAGGTAATCTCCTTTTGATGAAACAATACTCTCTGCAAGCAGGCAGGTCCAAGGGTCAGAGCAGACCCTGCCAGCTTGGCAGAAGGGGTCCGAAGAGTAGGTTTTAGAGTTTAAAATGTAGCACAGTGTGGTAATGTAGTGATTCTTATAGGCTGTATGTAAATGCTATAGGATTTGTATGCTGTACTAGATTGGTTAGTGAGAATCAGAATATTCAACACAGAAGATGATTTATTGTAATGGGAACTTCGCTCGCTCATACTCTTGCTTTTGATCTTGCTCTTATACTCTTGCTTTTACTCTTGCTCTCTTGCTTTTACTTACTTTTCTCTGCTCTTAGCTCTTGCCTTTTTACGTTATTACCCTCTCATCCTTTCTCTTCTCTCGGGCCTGCTCCGAGCTGCAGCTGGCAGCTCCCAGCAGGGCCCTGCACCCACGCCCTTTGCAATAAACCCCAAGTTCCACGACCTGGCTTCAGAGATCTCTCGTCTCCATCCGTCCCGACCGTGCTACCTCCAGTCTCGCCTACAGGGTGAAGCATCTGTGACAAGGGGACAAGAGTGTGGAATCCCTTCGATCAGACGGCAACGCTGGTGGGGCTTTTTGCCGGGCGGCTCGGGGGTACGGAGGAGCAGCTGCAGGAGGAGAGTGAAATGAACACGGCAGGAGACTTTCCTCCTTTTATTAAAGTGATCAGCTCAAAGTGGGGTTTTTAGCAGATCTGGGGAGTTCTGCCGCCGCCCCCAGCAGTGACTCAGAAGAGGAGGATTGGCAGTTCTATCCCCTAGATGCCAGAACCAGGAACCCTGGCCTTGCAAGGGCAGTAGGGTTATATCGAGGTTTCTCGGTTGGGGTTATCAGTCCAGGTGGTCCTGGCTCCGACTGGCATCATTTTTAGTTGGGGCGAGGAGTGACTGAGGTTTTCAAGCATCTCTGCCGGCTCTGGACCTCGGCCTTGATGTCCAGACACCACCCTGACTTCTCAATTCTGCTTTGGCTCGTCTTTTTTGGGGTATTTTCCAGGATTTGGTGAAGGTCCCGTCCCAGTGCAGTTTGGGTTGGAGATAAATTTGCATTTCTCCTGAGATGCAAATTTCTCCCTCTCCCCACCGTCCGAGGGGAGGTTGTCATCCTCCTGGCACCAGGCTAGGGTGGTTCTGAAAAACAAGAATTCTCCACAATAGAGAGTTAAACGGCGGTACTTAAGGATACTCAAGAGGTGATTCCAACATTTCACTAACAAAGAACTCTTGGCCAGCGATCAATTGAAAACTCCTCTGCAGCTCTTTCTCTTAAAAAAAAAGGGTAACTTTTTTGTTCACAACAGAGAGGGCGGTGCTGGAGGCTGGCGCGGTCCTTCAGCCGCAGCAGGCTCCGGAGATGGAGCCGCACCCCGGAGCCCCTCACCCTGCCAGGGGTGCGGGTCCCGCCGTCTGCCAGCATTGGAAAGAAAAGGGTCCCGGTGCCGCGGGCCATTCCGGGGGCTGCGGGCGGCCCCGGCCCGAGCCCACCGAGCGGCTCCCGGAGCCGCAGCGCCCGTGACGGGCGCGGCTCCGCCGTGGCCGTGTGCAGGATGCCGGAATGGAGCCCGCGGGGGTTTTCAGAGGCCACGGAGAACGGACCAGCAGCGAGCTCTGCGCGCTCCGCCGTGTGAAAAATGCGTGTTTTATGATTGGCTTTTCGCAAATATTAAAATGAATATTATATGTGTTGTGTTAGAAAGTAATGCTGTATTAATTCTCTTCAGTAGTGTGTTAAATATAGTTTTAGGTTATAAAAATTGTTAAAATAGAAACTGTGCTATGTAGGGTACTTTTTTTTTAAAGAAAGGACTTGCAGCGAGATAGCAGCCACAGGACACCTAAATCTTTCGGAGAAAAAGAATTTATTGCTCCCTTATCAGAAGAAACGAACTTCTTCCCACCTCCAAGGCGCTGTTAGGATTAGGAGGAAGAAGCTGACGATGACCAGGCCGAATCCTGTGTTCGAATGGAATTTATGCATCATGCATGAGGTGTATGAATATGCAGCTGGCTGTTGTTTTTAAGGGTTAATCCTTTGTTAACGGGTGTCCTTTTTCGGGCTTGTGCTGCCCAGAAAAAGGTACCCGGACGTCCGTAACTCTTTGTTTTTATTGTCTCATATTGTCTTAATTCAAATTGTCTAAATTATTATTACTCTAATTGTATTACTATTATTATAACTATTTTATTACTATTAAATCTTTAAAATTTTAAAAAACAAGTGATTGGTGTTTTTCACAGCCAGCGCCCGCGGGCTGGCGGCTGTCCGCTCCGAGCGGCACAACTCCGATCGGCACGGCACGGCACGGCCCGGCTGTCCTCGCGTCCGGAGCTCCGCAGGACCCCGCGCACCCAGAGCGGCCCCGCGGGGCCCTGCCCTCCCTGTCCCCGGGCTGTCCCCGTCCCCGGGCCGTCCCTGCCCTCCCCGTCCCCGGGCTCTCCCCGGGCTGTCCCCGGGCTGTCCCCGGGTTGTCCCCGTCCCCGAGCTTCCCCTGCCCTCCCCGTCCCCGGGCTGTCCCCGTCCCCGGGCTGTCCCCGGGTTGTCCCCGTCCCCAAGCTTTCCCTGCCCTCCCCGTCCCCGGGCTGTCCCCGGGCTGTCCCTGCCCTCCCTGTCCCCGGGCTGTCCCCGGGCTGTCCCTGCCCTCCTCGTCCCCGGGCTGTCCCCGTCCCCGGGCTGTCCCCGGGTTGTCCCCGTCCCCGGGCTGTCCCTGCCCTCCCCGTCCCCGGGCTGTCCCCGTCCCCGGGCTGTCCCCGGGTTGTCCCCGTCCCCGGGCTGTCCCTGCCCTCCCCGGGCTGTCCCTGCCCTCCTCGTCCCCGGGCTGTCCCTGCCCTCCCCGGGCTGTCCCCGTCCCCGGGCTGTCCCCGGGCTGTCCCCGTCTCCGGGCTGTCCCTGCCCTCCCCGGGCTGTCCCCGGGCTGTCCCCGGGCTGTCCCCGTCCCCGGGCTGTCCCTGCCCTCCCCGGGCTGTCCCCGGGCTGTCCCCGGGCTGTCCCCGTCCCCGGGCTGTCCCTGCCCTCCCCGGGCTGTCCCCGTCCCCGGGCTGTCCCTGCCCTCCCCGGGCTGTCCCTGCCCTCCCCGTCCCCGGGCTGTCCCCGGGCTGTCCCCGGGTTGTCCCCGGGTTGTCCCCGTCCCCGAGCTGTCCCTGCCCTCCCCGTCCCCGGGCCGTCCCCGGGCTGTCCCCGTCCCCGGGCTGTCCCCGGGTTGTCCCCGTCCCCTAGCTGTCCCTGCCCTCCCCGTCCCCGGGCTGTCCCCGGGCTGTCCCCGGGCTGTCCCCGGGCTGTTCCCGCGCTGCCCTGCCCTCCCTGTGCCCGCGGCTGTTCCCTCCCTGGCCCCTCCCTCCGCCGCGGCCCCGGCCCCGTGTCACGAGGGGCGCTGATTGGCTGTCGCGACGCCCGGCATTGATTGGCTGGCGCGCCCCCGGAAGCGGAAGCGGCGGCGGAAGCGGCGGGACGGCGGTGATGGCGGTGGAATTGGAGGTGGCGGACGGGCAGTGCCGGCTGCGGCCCTTCTCCTGCGAGCTGGGGCTGCTCTCGCGGCCCGACGGCTCGGCCGCCTTCCTGCAGGGTTTGTGGGGCTCCGCTCCCTGGGGCTTCCCTTCCCGCAGGGTCTGTGGGGCTCCGCTCCCTGGGGCTTCCCTTCCCTTCCCGCAGGGTCTGTGGGGCTCCGCTCCCTGGGGCTTCCCTTCCCTTCCCGCAGGGTCTGTGGGGCTCCGCTCCCTGGGGCTTCCCTTCCCTTACCGAAACCTTCCCTTCCCGAAACCTTCCCGCAGGGTCTGTGGGGCTCCGCTCCCTGGGGCTTCCCTTCCCTTCCCTCAGGGTCTGTGGGGCTCCGCTCCCTGGGGCTTCCCTTCCCTTACCGAAACCTTCCCTTCCCGAAACCTTCCCGCAGGGTCTGTGGGGCTCCGCTCCCTGGGGCTTCCCTTCCCAAACCTTCCCTTTCCAAACCTTCCCATCCCGCAGTGTCTGTGGGGCTCCGCTCACTAGCATTCCCCTTCTTTCCTTACTGGGGCTCCTTTTCCCAGCCTTCCCCTCCCGAGACTCTCCTTCCCAGCCCATCCCCGTTCCGCTTTCCAGGGCTCCTCATTCTTTCGCAGCCCTTCCCACAGGGTCTGTGGTGCTGCCCGTCCCAGGCCTCCCCTTCTCTGCCTCGCAGAGCTCCACTGCTGCACGTCGCGGGGCTCCCCTTCTCCCCTTGCCAAGTCCCGTTTTCACCCTTCCCGCGGGTGCCAGGGGGCTCCCATTGCCGGGAGCGGCCTCCTCACGGTGAGCTCTGCTCTGTGTGTGCCCAGGTGACACCTCGGTGCTGGCCGGGCTGTACGGCCCCGCGGAGGCCAAGATCAGCAAGGAGCTGCCGGACCGGGCGGCGCTGGAGGTGCTGCTGCGCCCCAAGGTGGGGCTGCCAGGTGGGGACCCGACATCCTGGCCCTGTCCCAAAACAGGTCTTTCCCCCAGAGTCGAGGTATTTGGTTTATTTACAGGCCTTTATTTCAGTTTTGCTGGGTGACAAACCCACAACTCCAGCAGAACCAAAGCCTTTCACTATTGACACGTTTTATCAAACAGAGGCACTGCAGTGACCCGGTTCTGTGGGTGATTAGTGCCCTCCCTGCTGCTGGTTAATGAGCCCCTGGCTGCTGTCACTGCTCCGTGCCACGCTGGCTCTGTCTCTGCTGTGCCCGGGGGTCCCTGGGTCCCTGCTGGCCTGCCCTGTTCCCAGCCCAGCTGTCCCCAGGAGTTCCTCCCTTCTCCAGGCGCTGTCCCCGCCGTGCTGGCGGCCCCTGGGTGCGGCCCTGGCCCTGGGTGTCCCTGGCAGGAGCTCCCAGCGCGGGGCTGCTGAGCCGGCCCAGCCCAGCCCTGCCCAGGGCAGCCGGGATGGCTCTGCCCGAGGCCGGGCACGCTGCGAGCTCGCTGCTGCTGGCTGCTGGGCTCAAACCTCCTTTCCCGAGCCCACGGTGCCCCAGGCTCTCAGGGCGCGGGGCTCTGGGAGCTGACACTGTCCCCGCTGTGCAGGCGTGCTGGAGCGCAGCCGGGAGCAGCTGCTGCGGCAGACGTGCGAGGCCGTGCTGCTGGGCGTGCTGCACCCGCGCACCGCCATCTCCCTGGTGCTGCAGGTGCTCAGCGACGCCGGCTCTGTATCCTTCCCTCTGGGGGATGGCCCTGGGGGGCGGGGGGACGGGAGCTCTTGGTGCCGTGGGTCCCTTGACACGCCAGCTGCTGTCCTGCTGCCTGAACGCCGCCTGCATGGCGCTGCTGGACGCGGGGCTGCCCCTCGCCACCCTCTTCTGCGGAGTCACCTGCGCCCTGCAGCCCGACGGCACCATCCTGCTGGACCCCACGGCCCGACAGGAGCAGGTGAGCCCTGGGTGGGAGGGCCCCGCTCTGGGTGTGCCCTCCCAGCCCTCCTGACCCCTGTCCCCGCAGGAGGCACGCGCCATCCTCACCTTCGCCATCGCCAGCAGCGAGAGGAAGGTGCTGATGGCCACCACCAAGGGCAGCTGCTCTGTGGAGGAGGTGAGTGACTCCCCGGGGGTTTTTGGGGTGCGGGGTTCCCTCACAGGGGGCCCCTCACAGCTAGCCCTTCTCCCCGGTCCTGCGCAGATGCAGCAGTGCCTGGCCGCAGCCCAGCGTGCTGCCAGCACCATCTTCCAGTTCTACCGCGACTCCGTGCGCCGCCGCTACTCCAAGTGCTGAGCCGGGGACACGCTGCGGGCAGCTGGACTGGCCTGTGCTCCTAGCCCAGTAAAGGACCTGTTTCCCTCCACTCGGCCTCCTGAGTCCATCCTGTGCCACACGGCCTCCTGAGAGGGGCACACACGGGGACGCTTCTGGGGATACGTGTCCCAGGATGTGCTGGCTCCTGAGACCCCTGGGGTGGGAACACACGGACACGGCGTGGGCGCGCACCTGGCGGGGACACCCAACGTGGCGGTGCCGGGTGACACACCTGTGCTGGTACACCCAACATGGCAGCCTTGGGGTGCCACACATGGTCTGGTACACCCAACATGGTGGCCCTGGGGTGCCACACCTGAGCTAGTACACCAAACATGGTGGACCAAGGGTGCCACACCTGAGCTGGTACACCCAGCATGGTTGTCCTGGGGTGCTACACTTGTGCTGGTACACCCAACATCGTTGCGCCAGGGTGCCAAAAGTATATGGGCAGACCCAACATGGCGGCCCCGGGGTGCCACACCTGTGTGGTACACCCAACATGGCGGTGCCGGGTGACACACCTGTGCTGGTACACCCAACATGGTGGCCCCTGAGTGCCACACGTATGTGGGTACACCCAACATGGCGGCCCCGGGGTGCCACACCTGTGTGGTACACGCAACATGGCCGCCCCGGGGTGCCACACATTTGTGGGCACATTCAACATGGCGGCCCCGGGGTGCCACACCTGTGCTGGTACACCAGACATGGTGGCCCCGGGGGACGCGCTCCCGCCACGCAGTCCCGGTACACCCAAGATAGCGGCGCAGGGGGTGAAATGGTGCTGGTGCCCCGCTGTGACCTTCCAAGCATGGCGGCGCCGCGGCGTGTGGACTCCATGTCCTCCTGGGCGGGGCTTGTGTCACCGCCACCAATACGGAGGCGGTGTTGGGCTGGACCACGTAGTAGGCGGGGCGGTGCTGGCGCGTCTCTCCGCGCATGCGCAGTGATTGAGGGATGGGGAGGATGTGGAGTCAGAGAAATCAGAGGGGGTGTGGGAGCAATAACGGGCGGCATTAAGGGGGGTGTGGGGGGCAATAACGGGGTCAGTGGGGGTGCGGGGGCAGCGGCGGTCAGCAGTGGAGCTGTGCCCGGGCTATCGGTGTTCCGTGGGGCCGTGGGCGGCCCCGGCGCCGCTGTGAGGGGTGACTGCCGAGCCGTGGTGGAGGAGCGAAGCCCGGGCAGTGAAGTTACCGTGCACAGCAAGGACAGCCCGCAGAGCCCGGGGAGAGCGCGGCTCCCCCGGAACGAACCCGCCCGCTGGAACGGAATGGGGCAGAACAGGGGGCTCTGTGTGTCTGTCTGTGTGTAGGGAAGGAGCTGTGTGCCGGTCAGTGTCTCTCTGTCCGTCTGTCTGTGTGGGGAAGGGGGCCCGCCCCTCACGTGCCGCCCCACGTGACGCGCACGCCCCGCCCTCCCGCACGTGACGCGGCGCAGACATGGCGGCGGCAGCGGCGGCCCTCCGGGGCCGGCGCTTCAAGTGGTCTCTGGACCTGGGGGCGGCGCCGGGGGCTCGGTGAGGGCCGGGGGCTCGGGGGGAGCCGGGACACCCGGCATACCGAGCGCCCCCGCTCACCCGCCCCGCTGTCCGCAGGCCCCGCGGAGCCGCCGAGGGCCGCGGCCCGCTCGGCTTCGCTGACCGGCAGCTGGGGGAGGGCGGCGTCCACGAGAGCGACAAGATCCTCATGGAGAAGGTGTGAGGGAGCGGGGGGACGGCCGGCACTCCGCGGGCTGGCACGGGGCTGTCTCGTGTCCCCACACAGCCCGGCACCTCTGCAGGCGTGGCCGCTGGCCCGGGTTCCCCGCACTGCCACCCCCGGGGGCAGCCCTGGCCCGGTCCCCAGCGGTGCTCCCTGTCCCAGATAGGCGGGTGCCCGACACCCCGGGCAGCTGTGGGGGCCGGTCCCTGCCGCAGGCCACCCGTGGGGGTGGTCCTTGCCCGGCGTCCCTCCCCTGCCCCGGCCGTGCCGGGCCCCCCGGCCCCGGGCACGCGTGACGGGTGTCCCTGCCCTGGGATCCCCCAAATGCCGTGTCCCCATGCCCCCCGGCCCCCCAAACGCCGTGTCCCCATGCCCCCCAGCCCCCCAAATGCCGTGTCCCCATGCCCCCCGGCCCCCCAAATGCCGTGTCCCCATGACCCCGGCCCCCCAAATGCCATGTCCCCATGCCCCCCGGCCCCCCAAATGCCGTGTCCCCATGCCCCCCAGCCCCCCAAATGCCGTGTTCCCATGCCCCCCAGCCCCCCAAATGCCGTGTCCCCATGCCCCCCGGCCCCCCAAATGCCGTGTCCCCATGCCCCCCGACCCCCCAAATGCCGTGTCCCCATGCCCCCCATGCCCCCCCAAATACCGTGTCCGCATAACCCCGGCCCCCCAAATGCCGTGTCCCCATGACCCCCAGCCCCCCAAATGCCGTGTCCCCATAACCCCGGCCCCCCAAATGCCGTGTCCCCCTACCCCCTGGCCCCCTGTCGTTGCAGCGCTGCTGGGACGTGGCTCTGGCGCCGCTGAAGCAGATCCCCATGAACCTGTTCATCATGTACATGGCCGGCAACACCATCTCCATCTTCCCGGCCATGATGGTCTGCATGATGGGCTGGCGCCCGCTGCAGGCCCTCATGTCCCTGTCTGCCAGTGAGTGCAGCCCCTGCATGGGGACAGCCCCACGGGGACAGCCCCTGGGGTATCCCCACAGCCCCCTGGGTGTCCCTAGAGTCTCTTGGATGTCCCTGCAGTCCCCTGGGTATCCCCACAGTCCCCTGGGTGTCCCCACAGCTCCCTGGATGTCCCTCAACCTCCTGGGTGTCCCCAGAGTCCCCTGGATGTCCCACAGCCCCCTGGGTGTCCCTAGAGTCCCTCGGATGTCCCCGCAGTCCCACACAGCCCTGGGTGTCCCCACAGCCCCCAGGATGTCCCACAGAGTCCTGGGTGTCCCCACAGCCCCCTGGGTGTTCCACAGTCCCCTGAATGTCCCACAGTCTTCTGGGTGTCCCTGCAGTCCCCAGATGTCCCGCAGATCCCTGGGTGTCCCCACAGCCCCCTGGGTGTTCCACAGTCCCCAGTATATCCCAGAGAGTCCTGGGTGTCCCCACAGCCCCCTGGGTGTCCCACAGTCTTCTGGGTGTCCCTGCAGTCCCCAGATGTCCCACAGCCCCCTGGATGTCCCTCAGCCCCCATGGTGTTCCCAGAGCCCCCGTGGTGTCATCACAGCCCCCTGTGTGTCCCACAATCCCCAGGGTGTCCCCACAGTCCCCTGGATGTCCCACAGCCCCCTGGGTGTCCCCTCAGCCCCATGGACAGCCAGATGTCTCCCACAGCCCCACAGTCACCTCCATGTCATTCCCCTGTGCCCAGCACTCCCGCTGTGATGCTGCCCACCCCCACGCCCCCTATGCCAGCTCAGCAGCCTGGGGGTCACTGACAGGCACCCCAATCCCCTCTGTCCCCCAGCCCTGAAGGCCCTGGAGAGCTCAAGCCGGCGGGCACTGCAGGGTCTCGTGTTCCTGGTGGGCAACGGGCTGGGGCTGGCGCTGGCCCTCTACAAGTGCCAGGCCATGGGGCTGCTGCCCACCCGCCCTTCCGACTGGCTGGCCTTTGTCACCCCCCCGCAGGTGAGCCTGGGGTGCTGGGGACACCCCACAGGGTCAGGGGTGCTGGGGTCACCCTGCTGGGGACACCCCACAGGGTCAGGGGTGCTGGGGTCACCCTGCTGGGGACACCCCACAGGGTCAGGGGTGCTGGGGTCACCCTGCTGGGGACACCCCACAGGGTCAGGGTGCTGGGTCAGACACCCAGGACCCCCCACTCACCCCTTCCTCTCTCCCCTCTCTTGGCAGCGAATGGAATTCACTGGGGGAGGCCTGATCTTGTGACCCCCCCGTGCCCACCCACCAATAAAGGCAATGGCACGATGGTGACGTCATTTCTGGGGGGAGTTCTGAGGGTTTGGGGACTCAGCCCAAGCAGCACTGGGTTGGGGTGAACTAAAAAATGTCTAATGGGCTGTACTGGGATCACTGGGAATGCACTGGGAGTGCCCTAGGAACTTTGGGACCTGCACTGGGAGCTCTGGGGCCTGTGGCTACTCTCAGAGCCACAGGACCTGTACTGGGAGCCATACTGGGAACACTGGGAATACACTTGTGGCCCGCATGGGGAGAGCTGCAGCCTGAGGCTGGCTCTGTACTGGAAGCACTGGGTTCATACTGGGAACACTGGGAATCACGTCAGGATCTGGATCTGACTGTAGGTCATGCTGGTGTCACACTGAGAGCACTGGGGCCATACTGGGATCCTGCCTGGAGAGCTGTGGCTCACTAGCATTGTACTGGGAGTGCTGGTGGTGTGTTGGACTCACTGGGCATGTACTGGAATTGTGCCAGAAGACCTGTGGTGCAGGCCAGTATTGTTCTGGGAGCACTGGGATGGTGCTGGCTGTGCCCACACTCCTCGTTTCTGCCACATTTCACCATTTTGCTGTGGTAGTTTCCCCATTTTGACAGTTTTTCTCCCCAATTCTTGCCCATTTGTGCCCTGGTTTTGTGGTTTTGCCCTTTTCCCTTATTCTTTCGTACGTTTTTTCCCCACTTTTGCAGTAATTTCTTCTGCTGTTGCTCCCAGTAGAGCCCAAACCTCTGCTTTCCAGTATGGACCAGTGCCTCCTACTATAGCCTTGTGCCCTCTCCAGGAGTTAGGAGTGTGATCCAGGACTCCAGGATGATGTTATCATGGCCCAGAGCCCAATCCCAGTATATCCCACCAGCTCCCAGTGTTCCTAGTGGCACCCCAGCTTCGCTGGGGGCAGGGATGGGGCAGGGCCGTGCAGTGGAGACAGCGTGATGTCCCTCCTCACGCAGCTGATGGGCTGTGGTGTGTCCCGGGGTGTCACCCCAGCACAGCATTTCCTGATGGCCACACCTCCCACAAAACATATCCAGGCTGGAAAATCCCCCTGCCCCCAGCCCATCCAGTCCAGGCTGTGCCCAGTCCCCACCCTGTCCCCAGCCCAGGGCTCTCAGTGCCACCTCCAGGGGACACCTGCAGGGCTGGGCACTCCAAACCCCCCTGGGCAGTGCCAGGGCAGTTCCTGAGCCCCCTTTCCATGGGGAAATTCCTGCTGGGCCCACCCTGAGCCTGCCCTGGCCCAGCCTGAACCGTTCCCTCTGCTCCTGTCCCTGTCCCCTGGTGTCACCATCAGCAGAAATAAAGAACGTCCCCAGCAGCAGGGCAGCTCTGAGCAGCAGCCTCTCCTCAGCCAGCTGGAGGCACGAGGGGCTGTCTCCTCTCAGATCCTGTGTGTGCATGCTGAGCACAGGAAAGGCTCCTGCTCCCAGCTTGGGTGGTGCAGGTGTGCTCACAGCTTCTCCCAGAGCTAACCTGTGTGTGGTGCCCATTAACACCTTCCCTCCCAGAGCACACGTGTCCTCCTCTCCTGGGGGGCCCTTGGTGACCCCCAGGTGTGTGTGAGCACTGGGGAGGCTGGTGCTGCTGTGCCCCCCAGGTGTGTGTGAGCACTGGGTGAGCTGGTGCTGCTGTGCCCAGGTGTGTGTGAGCACTGGGTGAGCTGGTGCTGCTGTGCCCCCCAGGTGTGTGTGAGCACTGGGTGAGCTGGTGCTGCTGTGCCCCCCAGGTGTGTGTGAGCACTGGGTGAGCTGGTGCTGCTGTGCCCCCCAGGTGTGTGTGAGCACTGGGTGCACTGGTGCTGCTGTGCCCAGGTGTGTGTGAGCACTGGGTGAGCTGGTGCTGCTGTGCCCCCCAGGTGTGTGTGAGCACTGGGTGAGCTGGTGCTGCTGTGCCCCCCAGGTGTGTATGAGCACTGGGTGAGCTGGTGCTGCTGTGCCCCCCCAGGTGTGTGTGAGCACTGGGTGCACTGGTGCTGCTGTGCCCCCCAGGTGTGTGTGAGCACTGGGTGAGCTGGTGCTGCTGTGCCCCCCAGGTGTGTATGAGCACTGGGTGAGCTGGTGCTGCTGTGCCCCCCAGGTGTGTGTGAGCACTGGGTGAGCTGGTGCTGCTGTGCCCCCCAGGTGTGTGTGAGCACTGGGTGAGCTGGTGCTGCTGTGCCCCCCAGGTGTGTGTGAGCACTGGGTGAGCTGGTGCTGCTGTGCCCAGGTGTGTGTGAGCACTGGGTGAGCTGGTGCTGCTGTGCCCCCCAGGTGTGTGTGAGCACTGGGTGAGCTGGTGCTGCTGTGCCCCCCAGGTGTGTGTGAGCACTGGGTGCACTGGTGCTGCTGTGCCCCCCAGGTGTGTGTGAGCACTGGGTGAGCTGGTGCTGCTGTGCCCCCCAGGTGTGTGTGAGCACTGGGTGAGCTGGTGCTGCTGTGCCCCAGGTGTGTGTGAGCACTGGGTGAGCTGGTGCTGCTGTGCCCCCCAGGTGTGTGTGAGCACTGGGTGAGCTGGTGCTGCTGTGCCCCCCAGGTGTGTGTGAGCACTGGGTGAGCTGGTGCTGCTGTGCCCCCCAGGTGTGTGTGAGCACTGGGTGAGCTGGTGCTGCTGTGCCCCCCAGGTGTGTGTGAGCACTGGGTGAGCTGGTGCTGCTGTGCCCCCCAGGTGTGTGTGAGCACTGGGTGAGCTGGTGCTGCTGTGCCCCCCAGGTGTGTGTGAGCACTGGGTGAGCTGGTGCTGCTGTGCCCCCCAGGTGTGTGTGAGCACTGGGTGAGCTGGTGCTGCTGTGCCCAGGTGTGTGTGAGCACTGGGTGAGCTGGTGCTGCTGTGCCCCCCAGGTGTGTGTGAGCACTGGGTGAGCTGGTGCTGCTGTGCCCCCCAGGTGTGTGTGAGCACTGGGTGAGCTGGTGCTGCTGTGCCCCCCAGGTGTGTGTGAGCACTGGGTGAGCTGGTGCTGCTGTGCCCCCCAGGTGTGTGTGAGCACTGGGTGAGCTGGTGCTGCTGTGCCCCCCAGGTGTGTGTGAGCACTGGGTGAGCTGGTGCTGCTGTGCCCAGGTGTGTGTGAGCACTGGGTGAGCTGGTGCTGCTGAGCCCCAGGTGTGTGTGAGCACTGGGTGAGCTGGTGCTGCTGTGCCCCCCAGGTGTGTGTGAGCACTGGGTGCACTGGTGCTGCTGTGCCCCCCAGGTGTGTGTGAGCACTGGGTGAGCTGGTGCTGCTGTGCCCCCCAGGTGTGTGTGAGCACTGGGTGAGCTGGTGCTGCTGTGCCCCCCCAGGTGTGTGTGAGCACTGGGTGAGCTGGTGCTGCTGTGCCCCCCCAGGTGTGTGTGAGCACTGGGTGCACTGGTGCTGCTGTGCCCCCCAGGTGTGTGTGAGCACTGGGTGAGCTGGTGCTGCTGTGCCCCCCAGGTGTGTGTGAGCACTGGGTGCACAGGTGCTGCTGTGCCCCCCAGGTGTGTGTGAGCACTGGGTGAGCTGGTGCTGCTGTGCCCCCCAGGTGTGTGTGAGCACTGGGTGCACTGGTGCTGCTGTGCCCAGGTGTGTGTGAGCACTGGGTGAGCTGGTGCTGCTGTGCCCCCCAGGTGTGTGTGAGCACTGGGTGAGCTGGTGCTGCTGTGCCCCCCAGGTGTGTGTGAGCACTGGGTGAGCTGGTGCTGCTGTGCCCCCCAGGTGTGTGTGAGCACTGGGTGAGCTGGTGCTGCTGTGCCCCAGGTGTGTGTGAGCACTGGGTGAGCTGGTGCTGCTGTGCCCAGGTGTGTGTGAGCACTGGGTGAGCTGGTGCTGTTGTGCCCCCCAGGTGTGTGTGAGCACTGGGTGAGCTGGTGCTGCTGTGCCCCCCAGGTGTGTGTGAGCACTGGGTGAGCTGGTGCTGCTGTGCCCCCCAGGTGTGTGTGAGCACTGGGTGAGCTGGTGCTGCTGTGCCCCAGGTGTGTGTGAGCACTGGGTGAGCTGGTGCTGCTGTGCCCCCCAGGTGTGTGTGAGCACTGGGTGAGCTGGTGCTGCTGATCCCCAGGTGTGTGTGAGCACTGGGTGAGCTGGTGCTGCTGTGCCCCCCAGGTGTGTGTGAGCACTGGGTGAGCTGGTGCTGCTGTGCCCCCCAGGTGTGTGTGAGCACTGGGTGAGCTGGTGCTGCTGTGCCCCCCAGGTGTGTGTGAGCACTGGGTGAGCTGGTGCTGCTGTGCCCCCCCAGGTGTGTGTGAGCACTGGGTGAGCTGGTGCTGCTGTGCCCCCCAGGTGTGTGTGAGCACTGGGTGAGCTGGTGCTGCTGTGCCCCCCCAGGTGTGTGTGAGCACTGGGTGAGCTGGTGCTGCTGTGCCCAGGTGTGTGTGAGCACTGGGTGAGCTGGTGCTGCTGTGCCCCCCAGGTGTGTGTGAGCACTGGGTGAGCTGGTGCTGCTGTGCCCCCCAGGTGTGTGTGAGCACTGGGTGAGCTGGTGCTGCTGTGCCCCCCAGGTGTGTGTGAGCACTGGGTGAGCTGGTGCTGCTGTGCCCCCCAGGTGT